>NC_059459.1:82924062-82989062 GCF_905237065.1 Salmo salar
GGGATGTTCTCTGTTTAGTGAGTCCTCCAGATCAGAGGCAGTAGGGACGACCAGGGATGTTCTCTGTTTAGTGAGTCCTCCAGATCAGAGGCGGTAGGGATGACCAGGGATGTTCTCTGTTTAGTGAGTCCTCCAGATCAGAGGCAGTAGGGATGACCAGGGATGTTCTCTGTTTAGTGAGTCCTCCAGATCAGAGGCAGTAGGGATGACCAGGGATGTTCTCTGTTTAGTGAGTCCTCCAGATCAGAGGCAGTAGGGATGACCAGGGATGTTTTTATTTATTTTATTTTATTTCACCTTTATTTAACCAGGTAGGCTAGTTGAGAACAAATCCTTTATTTAACCAGGTAGGCTAGTTGAGAACAAATCATTTATTTAACCAGGTAGGCTAGTTGAGAACAAGTCCTTTATTTAACCAGGTAGGCTAGTTGAGAACAAGTCCTTTATTTAACCAGGTAGGCTAGTTGAGAACAAGTTCTCATTTACAATTGCGACCTCGCCAAGATAAAGCAAAGCAGTTCGACAACATACAAAACACAGAGTTACACATGGAGTAAAACAACATACAATCAATGATGCAGTAGAACAATAAGTCTATATACAATGTGAGCAAATGATGTGAGATAAGGGGGGTAAAGGCAAAAAAAGGCCATGGTGGCGAAGTAAATACAATATATCAAGTAAAACACTGGAATGGTAGATTTGTAGTTTGAAGAAAGTTCAGAGATAAAATATAAATAATATGGTGCAAAGGAGCAAAATAATAAATAAAATAAATAAATACAGTAGGGGAAGAGGTAGTAGTTTGGGCTAAATTATAGATGGGCTATGTACAGGTGCAGTGATCTGGGAGCTGCTCTGACAGCTGGTGCTTAAAGCTAGTGAGGGAGATATGAGTCTCCAGCTTCAGAGATTTTTGTAGTTCGTTCCAGTCATTGGCAGCAGAGAACTGGAAGGAGAGACGACCAAAGGAGGAGTTGGCTTTCGGGGTGACCAGAGAGATATATCTGCTGGAGCGCGTGCTACTGGTGGGTGCTGCTAAGGTGACCAGTGAGCGGAGACAGGGGGGACTTTACCTAGCAGGGTCTTGTAGATGACCTGTAGCCAATGTGTTTGGCGACGAGTATGAAGCGAGGACCAGCCAACGAGAGCGTACAGGTCGCAGTGGTGGGTGGTATATGGGGCTTTGGTGACAAAACAGATGGCACTGTGATAGACTGCATCCAGCTTGTTGCGTAGGGTATTGGAGGCTATTTTGTAAATGACATCGCCAAAGTCGAGGATTGGTAGGATGGTCAGTTTTACGAGGGTATGTTTGGCAGCATGAGTGAAGGATGCTTTGTTGTGAAATAGGAAGCCAATTCTAGATTTAACTTTGGATTGGAGATGATTGATGTGAGTCTGGAAGGAGAGTTTACGGTCTAACCAGACACCTAGGTATTTGTAGTTATCCACAAATTCTAAGTCAGAACCGTCCAGAGTAGTGATGCTGGACAGGCGGGCAGGTGCGGGCAGCGATCGGTTGAAGAGCATGCATTTAGTTTTACTTGTATTTAGGAGCAGTTGGAGGCCACGGAAGGAGAGTTGAAAGGCATTGAAGCTCATCTGGAGGTTTGTTAACACAGTGTCCAAAGAAGGGCCAGAAGTATACAGAATGGTGTTGTCTGCGTAGAGGTGGATCAGAGACTCACCAGCAGCAAGAGCAACATTGATGTATACAGAGAAGAGAGTCGTCCCGAGAATTGAACCCTGTGGCACCCCCATAGAGACTGCCAGAGGCCCGGACAACAGGCCCTCCGATTTGACACACTGAACTCTGTCAGAGAAGTAGTTGGTGAACCAGGCGACGCAATTGCTTGAGAAACCAAGGCTGTTGAGTCTGCCGATGAGGATGTGGTGATTAACAGAGTCGAAAGTCTTGGCCAGGTCAATGAATACGGCAGCACAGTATTGTTTCTTATCGATGGCGGTTACGATATCGTTTAGGACCTTGAGCGTGGCTGAGGTGCACCCATGACCAGCTCTGAAACCAGATTGCATAGCGGAGAGGGTGCGGTGGGATTCGAAATGGTCGGTAATCTGTTTGTTGACTTGGCTTTCGAAGACCTTAGAAAGGCAGGGTAGGATAGATATAGGTCTGTAGCAATTTGGGTCAAGAGTGTCACCTCCTTTGAAGAGGGGGATGACAGCAGCTGCTTTCCAATCTATGGGAATCTCAGACGATACGAAAGAGAGGTTGAACAGGCTAGTAATAGGGGCTGCAATAATTTCGGCAGATAATTTTATAAAGAAAGGGTCCAGATTGTCTAGCCCGGCTGATTTGTAGGGGTCCAGATTTTGCAGCTCTTTCAGAACATCAGCTGAATGGATTTGGGAGAAGGAGAAATGGGGGAGGCTTGGGCGAGTAGCTGTGGGGGGCGCAGTGCTGTTGAATGCAGTAGGGGTAGTTAGGTGGAAAGCATGGCCAGCCGTGGAAAAATGCTTATTGAAATTCTTATTGAAATGTTCTCTGTTTAGTGTGTGAATTTGACAATTTTCTGCTAAACATTCTAAATGTAACGAGTACTTTTGGTTTCTCAGGGAAAATGTATGGAGTAAAAAGTACATTATTTACTTTAGGAATGTAGTGAAGTAAAAGTAAGTTGTCAAACATATAAATAGTAAAGTACAGATACCCCAACAAACTAATTAAGTACTTTCAAGTATTTTTACTGAACTAGGTTCAGGATTTGTCGTTATCTAGAACTGGTATCAGGATGGTGTCTGTCTTTATCCAGAACTGGTATCAGGATGGTGTCTGTCTTTATCCAGAACTGGTATCAGGATGGTGTCTGTCTTTAGAACTGGTGTCAGGATGGTGTCTGTCTTTAGAACTGGTGTCAGGATGGTGTCTGTCTTTAGAACTGGTATCAGGATGGTGTCTGTCTTTAGAACTGGTGTCAGGATGGTGTCTGTCTTTAGAACTGGTATCAGGATGGTGTCTGTCTTTAGAACTGGTATCAGGATGGTGTCTGTCTTTAGAACTGGTATCAGGATGGTGTCTGTCTTTAGAACTGGTATCAGGATGGTGTCTGTCTTTAGAACTGGTATCAGGATGGTGTCTGTCTTTAGAACTGGTGTCAGGATGGTGTCTGTCTTTATCCAGAACTGGTGTCAGGATGGTGTCTGTCTTTAGAACTGGTATCAGGATGGTGTCTGTCTTTAGAACTGGTATCAGGATGGTGTCTGTCTTTAGAACTGGTGTCAGGATGGTGTCTGTCTTTATCCAGAACTGGTATCAGGATGGTGTCTGTCTTTAGAACTGGTATCAGGATGGTGTCTGTCTTTAGAACTGGTATCAGGATGGTGTCTGTCTTTAGAACTGGTATCAGGATGGTGTCTGTCTTTAGAACTGGTATCAGGATGGTGTCTGTCTTTAGAACTGGTATCAGGATGGTGTCTGTCTTTAGAACTGGTGTCAGGATGGTGTCTGTCTTTATCCAGAACTGGTATCAGGATGGTGTCTGTCTTTAGAACTGGTGTCAGGATGGTGTCTGTCTTTATCCAGAACTGGTATCAGGATGGTGTCTGTCTTTTAGAACTGGTATCAGGATGGTGTCTGTCTTTAGAACTGGTGTCAGGATGGTGTCTGTCTTTATCCAGAACTGGTATCAGGATGGTGTCTGTCTTTAGAACTGGTTTCAGGATGGTGTCTGTCTTTAGAACTGGTATCAGGATGGTGTCTGTCTTTAGAACTGGTATCAGGATGGTGTCTGTCTTTAGAACTGGTGTCAGGATGGTGTCTGTCTTTAGAACTGGTGTCAGGATGGTGTCTGTCTTTATCCAGAACTGGTATCAGGATGGTGTCTGTCTTTATCCAGAACTGGTATCAGGATGGTGTCTGTCTTTAGAACTGGTTTCAGGATGGTGTCTGTCTTTAGAACTGGTATCAGGATGGTGTCTGTCTTTAGAACTGGTATCAGGATGGTGTCTGTCTTTATCCAGAACTGGTATCAGGATGGTGTCTGTCTTTAGAACTGGTTTCAGGATGGTGTCTGTCTTTAGAACTGGTTTCAGGATGGTGTCTGTCTTTAGAACTGGTGTCAGGATGGTGTCTGTCTTTAGAACTGGTATCAGGATGGTGTCTGTCTTTAGAACTGGTATCAGGATGGTGTCTGTCTTTAGAACTGGTATCAGGATGGTGTCTGTCTTTAGAACTGGTGTCAGGATGGTGTCTGTCTTTATCCAGAACTGGTATCAGGATGGTGTCTGTCTTTAGAACTGGTTTCAGGATGGTGTCTGTCTTTAGAACTGGTATCAGGATGGTGTCTGTCTTTAGAACTGGTATCAGGATGGTGTCTGTCTTTAGAACTGGTGTCAGGATGGTGTCTGTCTTTAGAACTGGTATCAGGATGGTGTCTGTCTTTAGAACTGGTGTCAGGATGGTGTCTGTCTTTAGAACTGGTATCAGGATGGTGTCTGTCTTTAGAACTGGTGTCAGGATGGTGTCTGTCTTTATCCAGAACTGGTATCAGGATGGTGTCTGTCTTTAGAACTGGTTTCAGGATGGTGTCTGTCTTTAGAACTGGTATCAGGATGGTGTCTGTCTTTAGAACTGGTATCAGGATGGTGTCTGTCTTTAGAACTGGTGTCAGGATGGTGTCTGTCTTTAGAACTGGTATCAGGATGGTGTCTGTCTTTAGAACTGGTGTCAGGATGGTGTCTGTCTTTAGAACTGGTATCAGGATGGTGTCTGTCTTTAGAACTGGTATCAGGATGGTGTCTGTCTTTAGAACTGGTTTCAGGATGGTGTCTGTCTTTAGAACTGGTGTCAGGATGGTGTCTGTCTTTAGAACTGGTATCAGGATGGTGTCTGTCTTTAGAACTGGTTTCAGGATGGTGTCTGTCTTTAGAACTGGTATCAGGATGGTGTCTGTCTTTAGAACTGGTTTCAGGATGGTGTCTGTCTTTAGAACTGGTATCAGGATGGTGTCTGTCTTTAGAACTGGTTTCAGGATGGTGTCTGTCTTTTCCAGAACTGGTGTCAGGATGGTGTCTGTCTTTAGAACTGGTTTCAGGATGGTGTCTGTCTTTAGAACTGGTTTCAGGATGGTGTCTGTCTTTAGAACTGGTGTCAGGATGGTGTCTGTCTTTAGAACTGGTGTCAGGATGGTGTCTGTCTTTAGAACTGGTATCAGGATGGTGTCTGTCTTTAGAACTGGTGTCAGGATGGTGTCTGTCTTTAGAACTGGTATCAGGATGGTGTCTGTCTTTAGAACTGGTTTCAGGATGGTGTCTGTCTTTAGAACTGGTGTCAGGATGGTGTCTGTCTTTATCCAGAACTATTGTCAGGATGGTGCTAACAGTTAGACGATGGGATCAGTATCTGATGGTAACTATATCTCTGTCTGCCTGTATCTGCTGGTAACTATATCTCTGTCTGCCTGTATCTGATGGTAACTATATCTCTGTCTGCCTGTATCTCTGAAGTATCTGATGGTAACTATCTCTGTCTGCCTGTATCTGATGGTAACTATCTCTGTCTGCCTGTATCTGATGTATCTGATGGTAACTATATCTCTGTCTGCCTGTATCTGACGGTAACTATATCTCTGTCTGCCTGTATCTGATGGTAACTATATCTCTGTCTGCCTGTATCTGATGGTAACTATATCTCTGTCTGCCTGTATCTGATGGTAACTATATCTCTGTCTGCCTGTATCTGATGTAACTACACTACATGGCCAAAACTATGTGGTCACCTGCTCATCTAACATCTCATTCCAAAATCATGGGCATCACAGGAGGTTGGTGGCACCTTAATTAGGGAGGAGGGGCTCGTGGTAATGGCTGGAGCGGAATAGGTGGAATGGTATCAAACATATGGTTTCCATGGTTTCCAAGTGATGCCATTCTATCTGCTCCGTTCCAGCCATTACTATGAGGCTCCTCCCCTCAGCAGCCTCCACTCTTCTGGGAAGTCATTAATATGGAGTTAGTCCCCCTTTGCTGCTATAACAGCCTCCACTCTTCAGGGAAGTCATTAATATGGAGTTGGTCCCCCCTTTGCTGTTATAACAGCCTCCACTCTTCAGGGAAGGCATTAATATGGAGTTGGTCCCCCCTTTGCTGCTATAACAGCCTCCACTCTTCTGGGAAGTCATTAATATGGAGTTGGTCCCCCTTTGCTGTTATAACAGCCTCCACTCTTCAGGGAAGGCATTAATATGGAGTTGGTCCCCCCTTTGCTGCTATAACAGCCTCCACTCTTCTGGGAAGTCATTAATATGGAGTTGGTCCCCCCTTTGCTGCTATAACAGCCTCCACTCTTCAGGGAAGTCATTAATATGGAGTTGGTCCCCCCCTTTGCTGCTATAACAGCCTCCACTCTTCAGGGAAGGCATTAATATGGAGTTGGTCCCCCCTTTGCTGCTATAACAGCCTCCACTCTTCAGAGAAGTCATTAATATGGAGTTGGTCCCCCTTTGCTGCTATAACAGCCTCCACTCTTCTGGGAAGGCATTAATATGGAGTTGGTCCCCCCTTTGCTGCTATTACAGCCTCCACTCTTCAGGGAAGGCATTAATAGGGAGTTGGTCCCCCCTTTGCTGCTATAACAGCCTCCACTCTTCAGGGAAGTCATTAATATGGAGTTGGTCCCCCCCCTTTGCTGTTATAACAGCCTCCACTCTTCTGGGAAGTCATTAATATGGAGTTGGTCCCCCCTTTGCTGCTATAACAGCCTCCACTCTTCAGGGAAGGCATTAATATGGAGTTGGTCCCCCCTTTGCTGCTATAACAGCCTCCACTCTTCAGGGAAGTCATTAATATGGAGTTGGTCCCCCCTTTGCTGCTATAACAGCCTCCACTCTTCAGGGAAGGCATTAATATGGAGTTGGTCCCCCCTTTGCTGCTATAACAGCCTCCACTATTCTGGGAAGTCATTAATATGGAGTTGGTCCCTCCTTTGCTGCTATAACAGCCTCCACTCTTCAGGGAAGGCATTAATATGGAGTTGGTCCCCCCTTTGCTGCTATAACAGCCTCCACTCTTCAGGGAAGGCATTAATATGGAGTTGGTCCCCCCTTTGCTGCTATAACAGCCTCCACTATTCTGGGAAGTCATTAATATGGAGTTGGTCCCTCCTTTGCTGCTATAACAGCCTCCACTCTTCAGGGAAGTCATTAATATGGAGTTGGTCCCCCCCTTTGCTGCTATAACAGCCTCCACTCTTCTGGGAAGTCATTAATATGGAGTTGGTCCCCCCTTTGCTGCTCTAACAGCCTCCACTCTTCAGGGAAGGCTTTCCACTAGATGTTGGAACATTGCTGCGGGGACTTTGCTGCGTTACAATTCGTCGTGTTTGATGGGGTTGAGGTCAGGGCTCTGTGCAGGCCAGTCAAGTTCTTCCACACCGATCTCGACAAACCATTTCTGCATGGACCTCGCTTTGTGCACGGGGGCATTGTCATGCTGAAACAGGAAAGGGCCTTCCCCAAACTGTTGCCACAAAGTTGGAAGCACAGAATCATCTAGAATGTCATTGTATGCTGTAGCGTTCAGATTTCCCTTCACTGGACCTAAGGGGCCCGAACCATGAAAAACAGCCCCAGACCATTATTCCTCCTCCACCAAACTTTACAGTTGGCACTATGCATTGGGGCAGGTAGCGTTCTCCTGGCATCCACCAAACCCAGATTCGTCTTTCGGACTGCCAGATGGTAAAGCGTGATTCCACTGCTCCAGAGTCCAATGGTGGCGAGCTTTACACCACTCCAGCCGACGCTTGGCATTGAGCATGGTGATCTTAGGCTTGTGTGCGGCTGCTCGGCCATGGAAACCCATTTCATGAAGCTCCAGACAAACAGTTATTGTGTTGACGTTGTGTTGACGTTGCTCCCAGAGGCAGTTTGGAACTCGGTAGTGAGAGTTGCAACCGAGGACAGACGATTTTTACGCTCTACAGCACTCGGCACACAGCATTGGTGTCTCCCTGGTAACAGGGGAGGGGAGGGTGTGCCTGGTGTCTCCCTGGTAACAGGGGAGGGGAGGGTGCCTGGTGTCTCCCTGGTTACAGGGGAAGGGAGGGCGTGCCTGGTGTCTCCCTGGTAACAGGGATGGTAGGGTGCCTGGTGTCTCCCTGGTTACAGGGGAAGGGAGGGTGCCTGGTGTCTCCCTGGTAACAGGGATGGTAGTGTGCCTGGTGTCTCCCTGGTAACAGGGATGGTAGGGTGCCTGGTGTCTCCCTGGTTACAGGGGAAGGGAGGGCGTGCCTGGTGTCTCCCTGGTTACAGGGGAAGGGAGGGCGTGCCTGGTGTCTCCCTGGTTACAGGGGAAGGGAGGGCGTGCCTGGTGTCTCCCTGGTAACAGGGATGGTAGGGTAGGAGGGTTAAATATAGTTCTGTAGCCAGTAAAGGGTAGAGGTACAGTGAAAGGGTAGGGTGTGTGTGTGTAAGGACACTGGCCTTTAGCACGCTGCGTGTGTGTGTGGTACAGTGAAAGGGTAGGGGGTGTGTGTGTAAGGACACTGGCCTTTAGCACGCTGCGTGTGTGTGTGGTACAGTGAAAGGGTAGGGTGTGTGTGTCGGGTCGCTGGCCTTTCGCTGCGAGCCCAGAGTGGCTCACATTCCACCTTCAGCTGAAACTTGACCTACAGACCGCCCTGGCGAGATCGGGAGTGTTAGACATGGGGGGAATTGAATAAATTAATGAATATATACGCTGAGTGTACAAAACATGAACACTTTCCTAATATTTTGTGTACCCCCCCCACTCCCTATGCCCTCAGATTTGTCGGGTCATGGACTCTACAAGGTGTTAAATCGTTCCACAGGGATGCTGGTCCATGTTGACTCCAATGCTTCCCACAGTGTTGATTCACACGGGAAACTGTTGAGCGTGAAAAACCCAGCAGCGTTGCAGTTCTTGACACAAACCGGTGTCCCCGGTACCTACTACCAGACCCCGTTCAAAGGCTCTTCAATATTATGTCTTGCTCGTTCACCCTCTGAACGGCACACAGACACAATCCAGGTCTCAATTGTCTCAAGGCTTAAAAATCCTTCTTTAACCGTCTCCTCTCCTTCATCTACACTGAAGTGGATTTAACAGGTGACATCAATAAGGGATCAAAGATTTCACCTGGATTCACCTGGTCAGTCTGTCATGGAAAGAGCAGCTGTTGTTAATGTTTTGTTTACTCAGTGTCGTCATTGGATAATCCAGTGTGTATAACTACATTAGCTTTAAGGCCTGGATTGTGTAAGTGTAAGCTTCCTACACTGTTGAATAAACTGCATTATCACTCCCTGACTAGTTCAATGCACTTCATTATCCCTACCAGTACGCAACTAGTTCAGTACACTACATTATCACTACCAGTACCTGACTAGTTCAGTACACTACATTATCACTACCAGTACCTGACTAGTTCAGTACACTACATTATCCCTACCAGTACCTGACTAGTTCAGTACACTACATTATCCCTACCAGTACCTGACTAGTTCAGTACACTACATTATCCCTACCAGTACCAGACTAGTTCAGTACACTACATTATCCCTACCCAACTAGTTCAGTACACTACATTATCCCTACCAGTACCTGACTAGTTCAGTACACTACATTATCACTACCAGTACCAGACTACTTCAGTACACTACATTATCCCTACCAGTACCAGACTAGTTCAGTACACTACATTATGCCTACCAGTACCAGACTAGTTCAGTACACTACATTATCACTACCAGTACCTGACTAGTTCAGTACACTACATTATCACTACCAGTACCTGACTAGTTCAGTACACTACATTATCCCTACCAGTACCTGACTATTTCAGTACACTACATTATCCCTACCAGTACCTGACTAGTTCAGTACACTACATTATCCCTACCAGTACCAGACTAGTTCAGTACACTACATTATCCCTACCCAACTAGTTCAGTACACTACATTATCCCTACCAGTACCTGACTAGTTCAGTACACTACATTATCACTACCAGTACCAGACTAGTTCAGTACACTACATTATCCCTACCAGTACCAGACTAGTTCAGTACACTACATTATCCCTACCCAACTAGTTCAGTACACTACATTATCCCTACCCAACTAGTTCAGTACACTACATTATCCCTACCAGTACCTGACTAGTTCAGCACACTACATTATCCCTACCAGTACCTGACTAGTTCAGTACACTACATTATCACTACCAGTACCTGACTAGTTCAGTACACTACATTATCCCTACCCAACTAGTTCAGTACACTACATTATCCCTACCCAACTAGTTCAGTACACTACATTAGCCCTACCCAACTAGTTCAGTACACTACATTATCCCTACCACTACGCAACTAGTTCAGTACACTACATTATCTGTATCACTACCAGACTCTAATCTGGAGGACGCAATAAACACAAATGTTTCGTTTGTAAATGATTGTCAAAGTGTTGGAGTGTGCCCCTGGCTATCTATTAATATAACTTAATAATTTAATTTAATAATTTAAATATCAGTTCATGTGTTCCTACTAGACTCCCCACTGTTCTCTCTGGTCAGTTCATGTGTTCCTAGACTCCCCACTGTTCTCTCTGGTCAGTTCATGTGTTCCTACTAGACTCCCCACTGTTCTCTCTGGTCAGTTCATGTGTTCCTACTAGACTCCCCACTGTTCTCTCTGGTCAGTTCATGTGTTCCTACTAGACTCCCCACTGTTCTCTCTGGTCAGTTCATGTGTTCCTACTAGACTCCCCACTGTTCTCTCTGGTCAGTTCATGTGTTCCTAGACTCCCCACTGTTCTCTCTGGTCAGTTCATGTGTTCCTACTAGACTCCCCACTGTTCTCTCTGGTCAGTTCATGTGTTCCTACTAGACTCCCCACTGTTCTCTCTGGTCAGTTCATGTGTTCCACTAGACTCCCCACTGTTCTCTCTGGTCAGTTCATGTGTTCCTACTAGACTCCCCACTGTTCTCTCTGGTCAGTTCATGTGTTCCTACTAGACTCCCCACTGTTCTCTCTGGTCAGTTCATGTGTTCCTACTAGACTCCCCACTGTTCTCTCTGGTCAGTTCATGTGTTCCTACTAGACTCCCCACTGTTCTCTCTGGTCAGTTCATGTGTTCCTACTAGACTCCCCACTGTTCTCTCTGGTCAGTTCATGTGTTCCTACTAGACTCCCCACTGTTCTCTCTGGTCAGTTCATGTGTTCCTAGACTCCCCACTGTTCTCTCTGGTCAGTTCATGTGTTCCTACTAGACTCCCCACTGTTCTCTCTGGTCAGTTCATGTGTTCCTACTAGACTCCCCACTGTAAATTGTAAATTGACCGTAGGCCTACATGTTTTCATCTAAAATAGTGAAATCTAGAAAACATTCAAAAGTAACCAAAATTGTATTTTATACTCTTTATATCCTTTTAATGATTTTACATGTTGATGAGTCATATGTATTCTATATATATATATATATATATATATATATATATATATATATATATATATATAAACCCTTTATACAGAGACGTGACCATACTTTCAGTTTTTCCGTTTCTGATTGTGTCTGGTAGTTTGTCTCTGGTCCCTAAGCCCTTATTGGGCAGCGGTCACCACTGGAGGTCTATAAAAGTCCGACTGGAGAACAAAGTTACACTTTCCAGAAGGACAGCCAGCCAGCCAGCCAGCCAGCGGAAACCCTCTCAGGTACTGTCCAGGTTTTTTTTTTCCCTCCTTCTGTTCTCTTCTTAAACATTTAGTCCGTGAACACTTGGGAAAGATCGTCCTGTGGTTATCAAGGAAACGCGGCGGTAGTCGCATTGGACTGTATCCTCGGTCTACTCACTTTGCACATGTTCCATGTCTGACGACTTCATTATCTATCTATCTATCTATCTATCTATCTATCTATCTATCTATCTATCTATCTATCTATCTATCTATCTATCTATCTATCTATCTATCTATCTATCTATCTATCTATCTATCTATCTATCTATCTATCTATCTATCTATCTATCTATCTATCTATCTATCTATCTATCTATCTATCTATCTATCTATCTATCTATCTATCTATCTATCTATCTATCTATCTATCTATCTATCTATCTATCTATCTATCTATCTATCTATCTATCTATCTATCTATCTATCTATCTATCTATCTATCTATCTATCTATCTATCTATCTATCTATCTATCTATCTATCTATCTATCTATCTATCTATCTATCTATCTATCTATCTATCTATCTATCTATCTATCTATCTATCTATCTATCTATCTATCTATCTATCTATCTATCTATCTATCTATCTCATCTATCTATCTATCTATCTATCTATCTATCTATCTATCTATCTATCTATCTATCTATCTATCTATCTATCTATCTATCTATCTATCTATCTATCTATCTATCTATCTATCTATCTATCTATCTATCTATCTATCTATCTATCTATCTATCTATCTATCTATCTATCTATCTATCTATCTATCTATCTATCTATCTATCTATCTATCTATCTATCTATCTATCTATCTATCTATCTATCTATCTATCTATCTATCTATCTATCTATCTATCTATCTATCTATCTATCTATCTATCTATCTATCTATCTATCTATCTATCTATCTATCTATCTATCTATCTATCTATCTATCTATCTATCTATCTATCTATCTATCTATCTATATATGTCTATTAGGCTACTGTATATGTTCATCATAGCATTTGGGAATGAGGAAATGACAGCCTAATTTCTTACATATTGCAACTGTTAGCAAAGGATCTACCTTTTTTTTTTTTTTTTAAACGTCTGTTTTTATACGTATTCCCTAGTGAAAACCCCCTGCCTCCTCTTCTAGTCTGTCTGTGTGTTTTGTAGCCGACCGACAGTATGACTACTTTTAATTGAGGGGATACTGAGGGTCCATCCGTTGTTCAAGCTGGGACAGGTCATTGGACACAAGGCGTATGAGGGGGGGGCGGGGATGGTTTCTGTTAAGAGCCCACAACGCTCAATCTGAACACTGCAAATACGGAGGTTGGAAAGAAGCACAATGCCCTTCATTTCTCTCTGATATGAAAGATGTCCTCACCTCCACCAAAAAAGGTTAAATGACTTCGTGCCTTGATGGGATCGGTGTTCCCACACGGTCATATCGCCACGACAACGCCATGTTTACGGACAACAGGAAGAGGGACGAGGAGTCCGCCTGTACTAATCACAGCCTAAAGAAAGTACTCATACACCTTTGACCTTTAACACCTTTTGTTGTTAAGGCCCGAATTCAAAACGGATAAAACATACTCCATAGTTGTATGGATCTGTAACTGCTACAGTGTAGTTCAGCAGGATGGAGGCTGTATGGGTCTGTAACTGCTACAGTGTAGTTCAGTAGGATGGAGGCTGTATGGATCTGTAACTGCTACAGTGTAGTTCAGTGGGATGGAGGCTGTATGGATCTGTAACTGCTACAGTGTAGTTTAGCAGGATGGAGGCTGTATGGATCTGTAACTGCTACAGTGTAGTTTAGTAGGATGGAGGCTGTATGGGTCTGTAACTGCTACAGTGTAGTTTAGTAGGATGGAGGCTGTATGGATCTGTAACTGCTACAGTGTAGTTTAGTAGGATGGAGGCTGTTGGGTCGAATGCAGTGATTAGTGGGATGGGGGCTGTATGGATCTGTAACTGCTACAGTGTAGTTCAGTGGGATGGAGGCTGTATGGATCTGTAACTGCTACAGTGTAGTTTAGTAGGATGGAGGCTGTATGGATCTGTAACTGCTACAGTGTAGTTTAGTAGGATGGAGGCTGTATGGATCTGTAACTGCTACAGTGTAGTTTAGTAGGATGGAGGCTGTATGGATCTGTAACTGCTACAGTGTAGTTTAGTAGGATGGAGGCTGTATGGATCTGTAACTGCTACAGTGTAGTTTAGTAGGATGGAGGCTGTATGGATCTGTAACTGCTACAGTGTAGTTTAGTAGGATGGAGGCTGTATGGATCTGTAACTGCTACAGTGTAGTTTAGTAGGATGGAGGCTGTATGGATCTGTAACTGCTACAGTGTAGTTCAGTAGGATGGAGGCTCCATAGCTGTATGGATCTGTAACTGCTACAGTGTAGTTCAGTAGGATGGAGGCTGTATGGATCTGCTGTGTTGATGTGGACATGCATCATCGTCGTTAGCCTAGTTAAACCAACATCCTGGACCAGTATTATTCTAAAACAGGAGTTTCTAACAGTGGACAGACTCCCAGGACAGTGGACAGACTCCCAGGACAGGGACAGACTCCCAGGACAGACTCCCGGACAGACTCCCAGGACAGACTCCCAGGACAGACTCCCAGGACAGACTCCCAGGACAGACTCCCAGGACAGACTCCCAGGACAGACTCCCAGGACAGGGGAGACCCCAGGACAGTCCCAGGACAGACTCCCAGGACAGAGAGACTCCCAGGACAGAGAGAGACTCCCAGGACAGACTCCCAGGACAGACTCCCAGGACAGAGAGAGACTCCCAGGACAGACTCCCAGGACAGAGAGAGAGTCCCAGGACAGACTCCCAGGACAGACTCCCAGGACAGAGAGAGAGTCCCAGGACAGACTCCCAGGACAGAGAGAGACTCCCAGGACAGAGAGAGAGTCCCAGGACAGACTCCCAGGACAGAGAGCCCAACTCAAGGACCACTTGTCCTGTATTGGCTAGCTATTTAAAATGGTGTGTGTGCGGTGTATTAATAAACACACAGCGTTCCTTACTGTAATACAGTATCGCCAGCCTCAACCCTGACCACTGGTAAAAGGTCAAACTGAAATCTCTTGTGAATGTAGTGAAAGGTCAAACTGAAAGGTGAAGGGTCACTGAGGCTCTACAACTCCTCACACACACTCTGCTAACCACACACACACACTGTTAACCACACACACTCTGCTAACCACACACACACACTGTTAACCACACACACTCTGCTAACCACACACACACACTGTTAACCACACACTCTGCTAACCACACACTCTGCTAACCCCACACACTCTGCTAACCCCACACACTCTGCTAACCACACACACTCTGCTAACCCCACACACTCTGCTAACCCCACACACTCTGCTAACCCCACACACTCTGCTAACCCCACACACTCTGCTAACCACACACACACTGCTAACCACACACACACTGCTAACCCCACACACTCTGCTAACCACACACACTCTGCTAACCACACACACACTGCTAACCCCACACACTCTGCTAACCCCACACACACTGCTAACCCCACACACACTGCTAACCACACACACACTGCTAACCCCACACACTCTGCTAACCACACACTCTGCTAACCACACACACTGTTAACCCCACACACTCTGCTAACCCCACACACTCTGCTAACCCCACACACTCTGCTAACCCCACACACTCTGCTAACCCCACACACTCTGCTAACCCCACACACACTGCTAACCCCACACACACTGCTAACCACACACACACACTGTTAACCACACTCTGCTAACCACACACACTCTGCTAACCACACACACTCTGCTAACCCACACACACTCTGCTAACCACACACACTCTGCTAACCACACACACTCTGCTAACCACACACACTCTGCTAACCACACACACTCTGCTAACCACACACACTCTGCTAACCACACACACTCTGCTAACCACACACACTCTGCTAACCACACACACTCTGCTAACCACACACACTCTGCTAACCACACACACTCTGCTAACCACACACACTCTGCTAACCACACACACTCTGCTAACCACACACACACTGCTAACCCCACACACACTGCTAACCACACACACACTGCTAACCACACACTGCTAACCACACTCTGCTAACCACACACATTGCACACGTTAACTGCTAACCACACACTGTATGCCGAATATACAGCACGTTTACAGTAGCACACTATATGCAGTATACAGTACACAGTATATGCAGTATACAGTACACACTATATACAGTACACACTATATGCAGCACGTTTACGGTACACACTATATGCAGTACACACTATACGCAGTATGCAGTACACACTATACGCAGTATGCAGTACACACTATACGCAGTATACAGTACACACTATACGCAGTATACAGTACACACTATACGCAGTATACAGTACACACTATACGCAGTATACAGTACACACTATACGCAGTATACAGTACACACTATACGCAGTATACAGTACACACTATACGCAGTATACAGTACACACTATACGCAGTATACAGTACACACTATACGCAGTATACAGTACACACTATACGCAGTATGCAGTACACACTATATGCAGCACGTATACAGTAACACCCTATCTTGGGTTTATTAATAGCAGTATACATAGCAGTATACAGTAGCACACTATATGCAGTATACAGTACACAGTATATGCAGTATACAGTACACACTATATACAGTACACACTATATGCAGCACGTATACAGTAACACACTATCTTGGGTTTATTAATAGCAGTATTTATACGGCGTTCAGCACATCCCTGCACCTCCCTGCTCCGCTCTTGGAGGAGCCCTTCAGACAGCTGCACTCCGGACCGAGTGACAGTGTAGGAACAGCTCAGATGTAATAGGCGGGCCCCAAGGCGGGCCCCAAGGCGGGCCCCAAGGCGGGCCCCAAGGCGGGCAGACCGAGAGAAAAGGTGGTGGTAGGAGGTTCTGCAGGGGGAGCTGCTAAATATTCCCCGGCATATATCTCTCTAAACCCGGGAGCTGAATGTCCTGGCCTGCCGTTGGTCAGCTGTGACCTCACTGCTCTCCTGATAGGCTAGCTGGGTGTGAGATGCGTAGAGGAGGACCTACGGTGTGGGGAGAGGGACAGATTACAGTGTGATGAGAACATGAAGCTACAACAGACTGGCTACCTCAGGTCATACCATAGAGAATGCTACAGGCCTCTAGTGGCCGAAAGGAAGTTTTAGCATAGGCAGCGTCATTGAGGGCTTCTGCCATTTTGAAGTAGTCAACTGTGTGGGGATTCCTATGGGTTGTAGCCTCAGTGGAGCTGCCCATGCTGTCAGACTATAACAGGACAGATATCCAGGTGACTCTGACCTGTATTCTGATTGGCTCAGAGCCAACAGAAGATAACTGAAGTTTTAAATGTTTTCTCTCTACCACTCCCCTCTAGTCAAGATGTCTATCATTAAGATCCATGCCCGGGAGATCCTCGACTCCAGAGGAAACCCCACCGTGGAGGTGGACCTCTACACAGCCAAAGGTGTTTACATACAAACATACTGGACCACAACGTTGTTCACCGACCCAGCAGTTTAACCTCTCTGTCTCTCTCTCTCTCTCTGTCTCTCTCTCTCTCTCTCTGTCTCTCTCTCTCTCTCTGTCTCTGTCTCTCTCTGTCTCTGTCTCTCTCTGTCTCTGTCTCTCTCTCTCTCTCTGTCTCTCTCTCTCTCTGTCTCTCTCTCTCTCTGTCTCTCTCTGTCTCTGTCTCTCTCTGTCTCTGTCTCTCTGTCTCTGTCTCTCTGTCTCTGTCTCTCTGTCTCTCTGTCACTCTCTCTCTGTGTGTTCAGGCCGTTTCAGGGCAGCTGTGCCCAGCGGTGCCTCTACTGGTATCCATGAGGCTCTGGAGCTGAGAGATGGAGACAAGTCACGCTACCTGGGAAAGGGTGAGTCCGATCTGGAGAGCTGGATAGATGGTCCACTTGGCCCAAAGCTTGTTTTACCATTTTGAAGTAGTCAGACAGGTTAGCCTAGAGACGGGTTAGCCTAGAGACGGGTTAGCCTAGAGACGGGTTAGCCTAGAGACGGGTTAGCCTAGAGACGGGTTAGCCTAGCGACGGGTTAGCCTAGAGACGGGTTAGCCTAGCGACGGGTTAGCCTAGCGACGGGTTAGCCTAGCGACGGGTTAGCCTAGCGACGGGTTAGCCTAGAGACGGGTTAGCCTAGCGACGGGTTAGCCTAGCGGTTAAGAACGTTAGGCCAGAGCCGGCAAGGTGGAAAAATCTGCTGTTCAGCCCTTGAGCAAGACAGTTAACCCCGACACCTGCTCCCGATGTCGTCGATTAGCCAGGGGGGCTGCCTTACTACTGCTGTTGCTAGTGTTGCTAGTACTACTGCTGTTGCTAGTGTTGCTAGTACTACTGCTGTTGCTAGTGTTGCTAGTACTACTGCTGTTGCTAGTGTTGCTAGTACTACTACTGTTGCTAGTGTTGCTAGTACTACTGCTGTTGCTAGTGTTGCTAGTACTACTACTGTTGCTAGTGTTGCTAGTGTTGCTAGTACTACTACTGCTGCTAGTGTTGCTAGTGTTGCTAGTACTACTACTGTTGCTAGTGTTGCTAGTGTTGCTAGTACTACTACTGTTGCTAGTAGTGCTAGTACTACTGCTGTTGCTAGTACTACTACTGTTGCTAGTGTGCTGTCTACTACTGTTGCTAGTACTACTACTGTTGCTAGTAGTGCTAGTACTACTACTGTTGCTAGTACTACTACTGTTGCTAGTGTTGCTAGTACTACTACTGTTGCTAGTGTTGCTAGCACTACTACTGTTGCTAGTGTTGCTAGTGTTGCTAGTACTACTACTGTTGCTACTGTTGCTAGTGTTGCTAGTACTACTACTGTTGCTAGTGTTGCTAGCACTACTACTGTTGCTAGTGTTGCTAGTGTTGCTAGTACTACTACTGTTGCTAGTAGTGCTAGTACTACTACTGTTGCTAGTACTACTACTGTTGCTAGTAGTGCTAGTACTACTACTGTTGCTAGTACTACTACTGTTGCTAGTAGTGCTAGTACTACTACTGTTGCTAGTACTACTACTGTTGCTAGTACTACTACTGTTGCTAGTGTTGCTAGTACTACTACTGTTGCTAGTGTTGCTAGCACTACTACTGTTGCTACTGTTGCTAGTGTTGCTAGTACTACTACTGTTGCTACTGTTGCTAGTGTTGCTAGCACTACTACTGTTGCTAGTGTTGCTAGCACTACTACTGTTGCTAGTGTTGCTAGTGTTGCTAGTACTACTACTGTTGCTAGTAGTGCTAGTACTACTACTGTTGCTAGTACTACTACTGTTGCTAGTAGTGCTAGTACTACTACTGTTGCTAGTACTACTACTGTTGCTAGTGTTGCTAGTACTACTACTGTTGCTAGTATTGCTAGCACTACTACTGTTGCTAGTGTTGCTAGTGTTGCTAGTACTACTACTGTTGCTACTGTTGCTAGTGTAACTACTGTTGCTAGTGCAACTACTGTTGCTAGTGCAACTACTGTTGCTAGTGCAACTACTGTTGCTAGTGCAACTACTGTTGCTAGTACTACTACTGTTGCTAGTACTACTACTGTTGCTAGTACTGTTACTGTTACTACTAAGGGGGGCTGCCTTACTACTACTGGTACTACTACTACTACCTTCCCAGCTAAGAGTATAATTACTCCAGCACATTAGATGGTACCTTTTCCCGTTTATTTATGAACTGCCAATATGCATAGAAATGGACTACTTTAAAATGGAGCTGCTGTCACAGATGAGACCCTTGGGTATAGAAAGGAGATCTCTAGTCTCTGTGATCGGTAGGTCTGGTCTGACAGCGTTGTGTTCCATGAAGGCCTATCTTACTCTCTCTAAAGGTACCCTTAAGGCTGTGGATCATGTGAACAAGGACATCGCCGCCAAACTGATTGAGAAGAAGTTCAGCGTTGTTGACCAGGAGAAGATCGACAAATTCATGCTGGAGTTGGACGGAACTGAGAACAAATGTATGTCGCTCATCCTCTCTCTTGATTCACTTTATACGACTCTTAATTCACTATATACGACTCTTAATTCACTATATACGACTCTTAATTCACTATATACGACTCTTAATTCACTATATACGACTCTTAATTCACTATATACGACTCTCAATTCACTTTATACGACTCTCAATTCACTATATACGACTCTCAATTCACTATATACGACTCTCAATTCACTTTATTCGACTCTTAATTCACTTTATTAACATTGAACGTTAGATCACGTCCAACTAAGCCATCTCCCAGTAATATGTCCATGCTCCCTTGAAAAAGCTGCAAAATACTTTCTCACTGTGTTTTAAACTCTTGGCTTGTAGCTAAGTTTGGAGCCAACGCCATCCTGGGCGTGTCTTTGGCGGTCTGCAAGGCAGGAGCAGCAGAGAAGGGAGTGCCCCTGTTCCGTCACATCGCTGACCTGGCCGGACACA
The DNA here is from genome assembly GCF_905237065.1 of Salmo salar. Lineage (NCBI taxonomy): Eukaryota > Metazoa > Chordata > Actinopteri > Salmoniformes > Salmonidae > Salmo > Salmo salar. The sequence goes on from NC_059459.1 coordinate 82,944,315, forward strand.
AGGACGTCATCCTGCCCTGCCCCGTGAGTACAGATTTAACCTTTAACCTTGACCCCTGCCCTGTGAGTACAGATTTAACCTTTAACCTTGACCTCTGCCCTGTGAGTATAACTTTAACCTTGACCCCCTGCCCCATCATATACCTACCACAAAACAATATAACCAGGTTATCATACTGCCCTGTGAGTACAGATTTAACCTTTAACCCTGACCCATCATATACCTACACTACCTGACCAAAAGTATGTGGACACCTGCTTGTCCAACATCTCATTCCAAAATCATGGTCATTAATATGGAGTTAGTCCCCCTTTGCTGCTATAACAGCCTCCACTATTCTGGGAAGTCATTAATATGGAGTTAGTCCCCCCTTTGCTGCTATAAAAGCCTCCACTCTTCTGGGCAGTCATTAATATGGAGTTGGACCCCCCTTTGCTGCTATAAAAGCCTCCACTATTCTGGGAAGTCATTAATATGGAGTTGGTCCCCCCTTTGCTGCTATAAAAGCCTCCACTCTTCTGGGAAGTCATTAATATGGAGTTGGTCCCCCCTTTGGTGCTATAAAAGCCTCCACTCTTCTGGGAAGGCATTAATATGGAGTTGGTCCCCCCTTTGCTGCTACAAAAGCCTCCACTCTTCTGGGAAGTCATTAATATGGAGTTGGTCCCCCCTTTGCTGCTATAACAGCCTCCACTCTTCTGGGAAGTCATTAATATGGAGTTGGTCCCCCCTTTGCTGCTATAACAGCCTCCACTCTTCTGGGAAGGCATTAATATGGAGTTGGTCCCCCCTTTGCTGCTATAACAGCCTCCACTCTTCTGGGAAGTCATTAATATGGAGTTAGTCCCCCTTTGCTGCTATAACAGCCTCCACTCTTCTGGGAAGTCATTAATATGGAGTTGGTCCCCCTTTGCTGCTATAACAGCCTCCACTCTTCTGGGAAGGATTTCCACTAGATGTTGGATCATTGCTGCGGGGACTTGCTTCCATTCAGCCCCAAGAGCATTAGTGAGGTCGGGCACTGATGTTGGGAGATTAGGCCCTGGCTCGCAGTCAGCGTTACAATTCATCCCAAAGGTGTTCGATGGGGTTGAGGTCAGGGTTTACATAACTCCAGCCGACGCTTGGCATTGAGCATGGTGATCTTATGCTTGTGTGCAGCTGCTCGGCCACGGAAACCCATTTCATGAAGCTCCCGACGAACTGTTATTGTGCTGACGTTGCTTTCAGAGGCAATTTGGAACTCGGTAGTGGAGTGTTTCAACCGAGGACAGACGATTTTTACGCGCTTCAGCACTCGCCGATCCCGTTCTTTGATCTTGTGTGGCCTACCACTTCGCGGCTCAGCCGTTGTTGCTCCTAGACGCTTCCACTTCACGATAACAGCAATTACAGTTAACCGCGGCAGCTCTAGCAGGGCATAAATTTGACAAACTGACTTGTTGGAAAGATGGCATCCTATGATGGTGCCATGTTGAATGTCACTGAGCTCTTCAGTACGGGCCATTCTACTGACAATGTTTGTCTATGGAGATCGCATGGCTGTGTGTACGGGTGTGGCTGAAATAGAATCCAGGATTTGGAGGGTGTCCACATACTTCTGTGTTTATACATATTCATATACATAGTGTATTCTGGAAGTATTCAGACCTTGACTTTCCCCACATTTTGTTACGTTACAGCCCTAAAAATATCCTCGTCAATCTACACACAATACAATCATTTATAAAAACAAAACAGAAATACCTTTTTTTTTGACGTTTTTGCAAATGTATTAAAAACAAAAACAAATACCTTATTTACATCAGTATTCAGACCCTTTTGCTATGAGACTCCAAATTGAGCTCAGGTGCATCCTGTTTCCATTGATCATCCTTGAGATGTTTCTACAACTTGATTGGAGTCCACGTGTGGTTAAATTAAATTGATTGGAGATGATTTGGAAAGACACACACCTGTCTATATAAGGTCCCACAGTTGACAGTGCATGTCAGAGCAAAAACCAAGCCATGAGGTGGAAGGAATTGTCCGTAGAGCTCCGAGACAGGATTGTGTCGACACACAGATCTGGGGAAGGGTACCAAACGATGTCTGCAGTATTGAAGGTCCCCAAGAACACAGTGGCCTCCATCATTCTGAAATGGAAGAAGTTGGGAACCACCAAGACTCTTCCTAGAGCTGGCCGCCCGGCCAAACTGAGACAATGCCAAGAGTGTGCAAAGGGTGGCTACTTTGAAGAATCTCAAATATATAAACAAGCTGTAACCTCTTCTCTACACCTCTCCTCCCTCTCTCTCTCTCTCTCTCCTCCCTCTCCCTCTCCCTCTCCTCCCTCTCCCTCTCCTCCCTCTCCCTCTCCTCTCCTCCCCCTCCCTCCCCTCCCTCTCTCTCTCCTCCCTCTCTCCCTCCTCCCTCTCCTCTCCTCTCCTCTCCTCTCCTCCTCCCTCTCCTCTCCTCTCCTCTCCTCTCCCTCTCCTCCCTCCCTCTCCTCCCTCCCTCCTCCCTCTCCCTCCCTCCTCCTCCCTCTCTCCTCTCCTCTCTCCTCTCCTCTCTCTCTCCTCTCCTCTCTCTCTCTCTCTCCTCTCTCTCTCTCTCTCTCTCTCTCTCTCTCTCTCTCTCTCTCTCTCTCTCTCTCTCTCTCTCTCTCTCTCTCTCTCTCTCTCTCTCTCTCTCTCTCTCTCTCTCTCTCTCTCTCTCTCTCTCTCTCTCTCTCTCTCTCTCTCTCTCTCTCTCTCTCTCTCTCTCTCTCTCTCTCTCTCTCTCTCTCTCTCTCTCTCTCTCTCTCTCTCTCTCTCCAGGCCTTCAATGTGATCAACGGTGGTAGCCATGCTGGGAACAAGCTGGCCATGCAGGAGTTCATGATCCTGCCCATCGGAGCGTCTAACTTCCACGAGGCCATGAGGATCGGAGCTGAGGTTTACCACAACCTGAAGAACGTGATCAAGGCCAAGTACGGAAAGGATGCCACCAACGTAGGCGATGAGGGCGGCTTCGCCCCCAACATCCTGGAGAACAACGAGGGTAAGAGCTTATAGGGCGCCCTGGTGGAGCTGCGCCACAGGGGCTATTACTATAGGGCCCCCTGGTGGAGCTGCACCACAGGGACTATTACTATAGGGCCCCCTGGTGGAGCTGCGCCCTGCGCCACAGGGTCTATTACTATAGGTCCCCCTGGTGGAGCTGCACCACAGGGACTACAACTATAGGGCCCCCTGGTGGAGCTGCGCCACAGGGACTATTACTATAGGGCCCCCTGGTGGAGCTGCGCCACAGGGACTATTACTATAGGGCCCCCTGGTGGAGCTGCGCCACAGGGACTATTACTATAGGGCCCCCTGGTGGAGCTGCACCACAGGGACTATTACTATAGGGCACCCTGGTGGAGCTGCACCACAGGGACTACAACTATAGGGCCCCCTGGTGGAGCTGCGCCACAGGGACTATTACTATAGGGCCCCCTGGTGGAGCTGCACCACAGGGGCTATTACTATAGGGCCCCCTGGTGGAGCTGCACCACAGGGTAAGAGAGGGATCTCCTCGTATATTTGTAGAAGTTTATGACGAGACGGGAGTATAGACGAGCACAAATGGTCGGCCCAGCCCAGTTCAAACCCCTATTCTCTCAGTGTTGGTAGATGTATCAGTCGACCAGACTCTGGCACGTCTATGTATATCTATAGTGCTCCATGGTGGAGCTGCGTCACAGGGACTACAACTATAGGGCCCCTTGGTGGAGCTGCGTCACAGGGACTACAACTATAGGGCCCCCTGGTGGAGCTACGCCACAGGGACTGTCCTAAAGGGTCTTAGGGCCCCCTGGTGCATGGTACTTTAAAACACTTTCTTCTCCCTCCAGCTCTGGAGCTCCTGAAGTCAGCCATTGAGAAGGCCGGCTACCCAGACAAGATCATCATCGGCATGGACGTGGCTGCCTCTGAGTTCTACAAGGCAGGAAAGTACGACCTGGACTTCAAGTCACCTGACGACCCTGCCAGGTACATCACCGGGGATCAGCTGGGAGATCTGTACAAGAGCTTCATCAAGGGATATCCTGGTATGTAGAGAAACACAGGCACACACACTGTATATACCCCCTTCCTCTCTAACTCCTCGTCCCTCCCCTCGTCCCTCCCCTCTCCTCGTCCCCTCCCTCTCCTCGTCCCCTCCCTCTCCTCGTCCCCTCCCTCTCCTCGTCCCCTCCCCTCTCCTCGTCCCCTCCCCTCTCCTCGTCCCCTCCCCTCTCCTCGTCCCCTCCCCTCTCCTCGTCCCCTCCCCTCTCCTCGTCCCCTCCCCTCTCCTCGTCCCTCCCCTCTCCTCGTCCCTCCCCTCTCCTCGTCCCTCCCCTCTCCTCGTCCCTCCCCTCTCCTCGTCCCTCCCCTCTCCTCGTCCCTCCCCTCTCCTCGCCCCTCCCCTCTCCTCGCCCCTCCCCTCTCCTCGCCCCTCCCCTCTCCTCGCCCCTCCCCTCTCCTCGCCCCTCTCCTCGTCCTCCCCTCCTCCCCTCCTCTTCCCCTCCTCTCCTCGTCCTCCCCTCCTCTCCTCGTCCTCCCCTCCTCTCCTCGTCCCCCTCCTCTCCTCGTCCCCCTCCTCTCCTCGTCCCCCTCCTCTCCTCGTCCCCCCTCCTCTCCTCGTCCCCCCCTCCTCTCCTCGTCCCCCCCTCCTCTCCTCGTCCCCCCTCCTCTCCTCGTCCCCCCCTCCTCTCCTCGTCCCCCCCTCCTCTCCTCGTCCCCCTCCTCTCCTCGTCCCCCCCTCCTCTCCTCGTCCCCCCTCCTCTCCTCGTCCCCCTCCTCTCCTCGTCCTCTCTCGTCCTCCTCGTCCCCCCCTCCTCTCCTCGTCCTCCTCTCCTCGTCCTCTCCTCCTCTCCTCGTCCTCCCCTCCTCTCCTCGTCCTCCCCTCCCCTCCTCTCCTCGTCCTCCCCTCCTCTCCTCGTCCTCACCTCCTCTCCTCGTCCTCCTTCTCTCGTCCCCCCCTCGTCCTCCTCGTCCCCCCTCCTCTCCTCGTCCTCCTCCTCGTCCTCCTCCTCTCCTCCTCCTCTCCTCCTCCTCGTCCTCTCCTCGTCCTCCCCTCCTCTCCTCGTCCCCCCCTCCTCTCCTCGTCCCCCCCTCCTCTCCTCGTCCCCCCTCCTCTCCTCGTCCTCCCCTCCTCTCCTCGTCCTCCCCTCCTCTCCTCGTCCTCCCCTCCTCTCCTCGTCCTCCCCTCCTCTCCTCGTCCTCCCCTCCTCTCCTCCTCTCCTCGTCCTCCCCTCCTCTCCTCGTCCTCCTCTCCTCTCCTTGTCCTCCCCTCCTCTCCTCGTTCTCCTCCCCTCGTCCTCCTCTCCCCTCATCCTCCTCTCCAGTCCAGTCCATTGAGGATCCCTTCGATCAGGATGATTGGGCTGCGTGGTCAAAGTTCACCGCTGCCGTAGACATCCAGGTGGGTACAGTTTGTTTAGTTCACTGTGTATCTCTACCTCAGTCTGGGGGGGTGTCTACCCCCCTCTGTATTCATACAGAGCAGTCGGAAAGTAATAAGACCCCTTGACTTCTTCCACATTTTGTTACGTTACAGCCTTATTCTAAAATGGGTTAAATAAAAAAATGTCCTCAATCTACACACAATGCCCCGCAATGCCCCGCAATGCCCCGCAATGCCCCACAATGCCCCACAATGCCAAAGGGACAACAGTATCTGTATTAACCCTATGTTCTCTATACATCCCTGGTGGGTGATCTGACCGTGACCAACCCCTAGCAGTACTGTTAGAGTTACTCTGTGATGTTAACCTGTTGTCACGGGTGTCGTTGTGTATTGATGACCAAAACGCAGCAGGAATATGGATGCTCATCTTGATCATTTATTAACTGAAGAGAACACAACAAAACAAAGAACGATAGAAGACAGTTTCACAGGCTAAATTGACAGCAGTGCAAAAGACAACTACCCACAAATTCCCCAGGTGAAAACAAGGATCTAATATATGACTCCCAATCAGGAACAACGACGTACAGCTGTTCCTGATCAGGAGCCACACAGACCACACAGAAATAGACAAACTAGAAAACCATAGAAAACCAACACTAGAACAATTACTCAAACCCCAGACTACATAAACCAAACACCCCTTAAATATACACACAAAAACCCCAACCATACAAAACAAATACCCTTCTGCCACGTCCTGACCAAATTATAATACAATTACTCCCTCTGCTGGTCAGGACGTGACACCTATATAATCTATACATTGTTATTCTACAGGTTGTGGGTGATGATCTGACCGTAACCAACCCCAAGCGTATCCAGCAGGCCGTGGAGAAGAAGGCCTGTAACTGCCTGCTCCTCAAGGTCAACCAGATCGGCTCCGTCACAGAGTCCATCAAGGCGTAAGTATAGGGCCCCCTTGCAGAGCTGCATCACAGGGACTAGGCTATATTACAGGGCCCCCTTGCAGAGCTGCATCACAGGGACTAGGCTATATTACAGGGCCCCCTTGCAGAGCTGCATCACAGGGACTAGGCTATATTACAGGGCCCCCTTGCAGAGCTGCTCCACAGGGGCTATATTACAGGGCCCCCTTGCAGAGCTGCTCCACAGGGGCTATATTACAGGGCCTGGGATGTATTCACTAGGAACCACACTGAAGCAAACAGGCCGTTACAGGGCGGGACCAAAATTAGCCAAATTACAAACACTTGTTTTATTTTTTTTCCGTTGCTACAGTTTTGATACAGTGTGCGTTAATGAATAGACCCCTGAACATCTATTCTCTGTGTAATGGATGGGGTGTGATGGTATCTATTCTCTGTGTATAACAGGTGTAAACTGGCCCAGTCTAACGGATGGGGTGTGATGGTATCTATTCTCTGTGTATAACAGGTGTAAACTGGCCCAGTCTAACGGATGGGGTGTGATGGTGTCTCATCGTTCCGGAGAGACAGAGGATACCTTCATCGCTGACCTGGTGGTCGGACTCTGCACTGGACAGATCAAGACTGGTGCCCCCTGTAGATCAGAACGTCTGGCCAAATACAACCAGCTGATGAGGTCAGTTATACTGACCCCTACAGGAATACACTAGCTACTGCAGTTAATATACTGAAGCCTTACAATACACTGGCCCCTACAGGAATACACCTGCTACTGCAGCCTGACTCAGTTAATAATGTTAGGCTGACCCCTACAGGAATACACCTGCTACTGCAGCCTGACTCAGTTAATATACTGTAGCCTTATGGTAGACTGACCCCTACAGGAATACACCTGCTACTGCAGCCTGACTCAGTTAATGTTAGGCTGACAGACATGACACTGATTGGAGCCAGATGTCTCATGATGAATACAGGGCGTTCAGAAAGCATTCAGATCCCTTTAGGTTTTCCACATTTTGTTACGTTAGACTTATTCTAAAATTATTATTTTTTTTCCCCCCTCAATCCACACACAATACCCCATAAGGTTTTTAGACGTTTTTGCAAATATATTAAAAATAAAAACAAATACCTTATTTACATAAGTATTCAGACCCTTTTGCTATGAGACTCGAAATTGAGCTCAGGTGCATCCTGTTTCCATTGATCATCCTTGAGATGTTTCTACAACTTGATTGGACTCCACCTGTGGTAAATTCAATTGATTGGACATGATTTGGAAAGACACACACCTGTCTATATAAGGTCCCACAGTTTACAGTGCACGTCAGAGCAAAAACCAAGCCATGAGGTGGAAGGAATTGTCCGTAGAGCTCCGAGACAGGATTATGTCGAGGCACATATCTGGGGAAGGGTACCAAACGATGTCTGCAGCATTGAAGGTCCCCAAGAACACAGTGGCCTCCATCATTCTGAAATGGAAGAAGTTGGGAACCACCAAGACTCTTCCTAGAGCTGGCCGCCCGGCCAAACTGAGCAATCGGGGGAGAAGAGAAGGGCCTTGGTCAGGGAGGTGACCAAGAACCCGATGGTCACGCAGTTCCTCTGTGGCGATGGGAGAAACTTCCAGAAGACAACACTGCAGCTTTTTTTTTCTCGTCATTATGGGGTATTGTGTGTGTCGCTTGATGAGGGGGGGGAAACAAACAATCTAATACATTTTAGAATCAGGCTGTAACGCAACAAAATGTGGAAATAGTCGAGGGGTGTGAATATTTTCAGAATGACGAATCAGTTTAGAACTTCCACTCCAGGTGATTTAGAGGAAGTCCACTGGCAGGAAGTGGGAGAAGATGAAACTAGATGAAAATTGTCTGACATTCTGCTAATATTTTCTCGTCAATTAAACATTCAGTCTCAATACAGTTTTCTGTTCCCAAAACTACAATCGTTACGGACAGAAGCACTAAGTTTTGTAGACTTGACCCTTTGCGTTGTTGTACCCGCACTTCACAGAGAAGACGTTCTCTAACGGAAATGTGAATGCAGAAAGTAAACCCAATTTAGAATGAAACATTTTCCTCATTTGAAAAGCCTTAAAGAGAATTGGAATTTCAGTTTAGTTCCTGAATTGAAATGGAAATGACCCTGAGAACAGCTACTGTACCCAGACCAATACAACTAGACTAGTTGTCCCCCTCGATGAAGTTGGATCTATCTGGTCATAACTCAGGCACCACTGGGCCAATTCTGACCTAACTTGGGTGAATGGTGCACGTCGCCATAGAGACCCGGCTAATTACACGGACTGGCACAACGGAAGCGCTATAATGAAATTTCCCAGCTTTGAACAAGCATTTCTCCTGTCCTGCTTAAGCTTCAACTGCTGTCGAGGGTGGTGCTGTATCATTTCTGGAGGATGGATAGGTTTACTGTCGCCTCTTTTCCAGATTGAAAGTTTTCCTGACCAAGATGGATACATTTTTTTTGTTTTGTTATATTGTTAGGATGCCAATGGCCATTTTAGAGATTCTGTGATTCTATGACTGAAATTGTGACCTCTAATCCCTAACCTTTGACCCTTCCAGGATTGAGGAGGCGCTTGGAGACAAGGCAAAGTTCGCCGGCAAGGACTACCGCCACCCTAAGGTCAACTAAAGCCTGACCTCTGACGCCTTTCTTCTTCCTTCCATCACGGCTGACTGTCTACCCTCCTCTCCGTCCCTCTCCCATCACAAGCGTCTTTTTTGACGTAACGTGAGAAATAAAAAAAAATAAAAAAATTTAAAAAAAAGTAAAGTTGTGCTCTCCTGTTCTGATTGGTCGTTTATGGCGACTTTCCATTAAGGATTTACCTTGGTGTTTTACCCAAAATGCTTTTCTGTTTTCGTCTACGCGGACTGTCATCCGTGTCTCACTGGGCCATGGCTCCGGAGGACCTGCCCTGAGTTGGAGCCAAAGACCAGCTCGCATTTACATAACAAACGCTGTGGACTTTATCACCTCATCTCACAAAGCAACTACATTTACATAGAATTTATTTAGCAAACACTCTTATCAAGAGCAACTTACCGTACATCAAGTTGTCTCACTGCAGAAACAGGAGGTAGACTAGTGTCCTGTCCAGGGGGTGTCCTGGTACATCCAGCTGTCTCACTACAGTAACAGGAGACTAGTGTCCTGTCCAGGGGGTGTCCTGGTTCATCAAGCTGTCTCTCTACAGTAACAGGAGATAGACTAGTGTCCAGGGGGTGTCCTGGTACATCAAGCTGTCTCACTACAGTAACAGGAGTCTAGTGTCCTGTCCAGGGGGTGTCCTGTCTCAATACAGAAACAGGAGATAGACTAGTGTCCTGTCCAGGGGGTGTCCTGGTACATCAAGCTGTCTCGCTACAGTAACAGTAGACTAGTGTCTCACTACAGTGTGCTATTAAATATGATCCACTTGCTAGCGACCCTCCGGATCAGAGGAAAGAAATGGAAACTAAAGTGACAGTTCTGAGGGTATTACTGACGGCTCAAATTTAACCTCATACATTAGCAAGATTAGCACATTTTAAGCATGACATGGCAGCAACAAACGCTGACACTACACATCCAAGTATCTGACCAAATTACGAAAGACAAGAATTGTAATTTTAAATTCTGTAAAGTGAGTGTGGAAGAGGTGAAAATGTGTTATCTATCAACAATAAGAAGCCACCGGGGTCTGACAACTTAGATGGAAAATTAATAATAGCGGACGATATTGCCACATCTTAAATTTAAGCCGACTAGAAAAGTGTTTGCCCTCTGGACTGGAGGGAAGCTAAAGTTATTCCCCTACCTAAATAATAAAGACCTCTTAACTGGCTCTAATAGCCGACCAATCAGTCTGTTACCAACACTTGGTAAACTTTTGGGAAAAAAAATGGTGTTTGACCAGGTATAATGCTATTTTACGGTAAAACAATTGACAACAGACTTTCAACACGCTTATAAGGACATTCAACAAGCACAGCACTGACACAAATGACTGATGATTGGCTGAGAGAAATTGATAAAAAGATTGTGGGGGCTGTTTTGTTAGACTTCAGTGCGGCTTTTGACATTATCGATCATAGTCTGCTGCTGGAAAAACATATGTGTTATGGCTTTACACCCCCTGATATAATGGCTTTACACCCCCTGCTATAATGTGGATAAAGAGTTACCTGTCTAACAGAACACAGAGGGTGTTCTTTAATGGAAGCCACATAATCCAGGTAGAATCAGGAATTCCCCAGGGCAGCTGTCTAGGCCCTCATCTTTACTAATGACAGGCTTTGAGTAAAGCCAGAGTTTCTATGTATGAGGATGACTCAACACTATACACATCAGCTACTACAGCGACTGAAATGACTGCAACACTCAAAGAGCTGCTGTCAGTTTCAGAATGGGTGGAAAGGAATAAGTTAGTCCTAAATATTTATACAGCTAAAAGCATTGTGTTAAAGACAAATCATTCATTAAACCTCAACTACATCCTGTAATAAATAATGTGTAAATTGAGCAAGTTGAGGTGACTAAACAGCTTGGAGTAACTCTGGATTGTAAACTGTCCTGGTCAAAACATATTGATACAACAGTAGCTAAGATGGGGAGAAGTCTGTCCATAATAAAGCACTGCTCTGCCTTCTTAACAACACTATCAACAAGGCAGGTCCTACAGGCCCTAGTTTCTACCTTCTTAACAACACTATCAACAAGGCAGGTCCTACAGGCCCTAGTTTCTACCTTCTTAACAGCACTATCAACAAGGCAGGTCCTACAGGCCCTAGTTTCTACCTTCTTAACAGCACTATCAACAAGGCAGGTCCTACAGGCCCTAGTTTTGTCGAACCTGGACTACTGTTCAGTCGTGTGGTCAGGTGCCACAGAGGGACTTAGGAAAATTGCAATTGGCCCAGAACAGGGCTGCACGGCTGCACCTTGGATGTACACAGAGAGCTAATATTAATAATATGCATGTCAATCTGTCCTGGCTCAAAGTGGAGGAGAGATTGACTTCATCACTATTTGTATTTATGAGAGGTATTGACATGTTGAATGAACCGAGCTGTCTGTCTAAATTACTGGCACACAGCTCAGACACCCATACATACCCCACAAGACATGCCACCAGAGGTCTCTTCACAGTCCCCAAGTCCAGAACAGACTATGGGAGGAGCACAGTACAACATAGAACCATGACTACATGGAACTCTATTCCACATCAGGTAACTGATGCAGCAGTAGAATCAGATTTAAGAAACAGATGAAAATACACCTTATGGATCAGCGGGGACTGGGAAGAGACACACACACACAGAAACAGACACACCTACACATGGATATCAGCTGATGTAAGAAGGGATATGAATAAATTGACACATGCATACAAACACACGATAACATACACACTATACACACACGTACACATGGATTTTGTGTTGTAGATATGTGGTAGTAGAGCAGGGGTCTGAGGGTACACAGTCCGGTTTTGAAATCTGTTATGAATGTATTGTAATGTTTTTAAAATTGTATAACTGCCTTAATTTTGCTGGACCCCAGGAAGAGTAGCTGCTGCCTTGGCAGGAACTAATGGGGATCCATAATAAACCCCAGGAAGAGTAGCTGCTGCCTTGGCAGGAACTAATGGGGATCCATAATAAACCCCAGGAAGAGTAGCTGCTGCCTTGGCAGGAACTAATGGGGATCCATAATAAACCCCAGGAAGAGTAGCTGCTGCCTTGACAGGAACTAATGGGGATCCATAATAAACCCCAGGAAGAGTAGCTGCTGCCTTGGCAGGAACTAACGGGGATCCATAATAAACCCCGGGAAGAGTAGCTGCTGCCTTGGCAGGAGCTAACGGGGATCCATAATAAACCCCAGGAAGAGTAGCTGCTGCCTTGGCAGGAGCTAACGGGGATCCATAATAAACCCCAGGAAGAGTAGCTGCTGCCTTGGCAGGAGCTAATGGGGATCCATAATAAACCCCAGGAAGAGTAGCTGCTGCCTTGGCAGGAACTAATGGGGATCCATAATAAACCCCAGGAAGAGTAGCTGCTGCCTTGGCAGGAACTAATGGGGATCCATAATAAACCCCAGGAAGAGTAGCTGCTGTCTTGGCAGGAACTAATGTGGATCCATAATAAACCCCAGGAAGAGTAGCTGCTGCCTTGGCAGGAACTAATGGGGATCCATAATAAACCCCAGGAAGAGTAGCTGCTGCCTTGGCAGGAACTAATGGGGATCCATAATAACCCCAGGAAGAGTAGCTGCTGCCTTGGCAGGAACTAACGGGGATCCATAATAAACCCCAGGAAGAGTAGCTGCTGCCTTGACAGGAACTAACGGGGATCCATAATAAACCCCAGGAAGAGTAGCTGCTGCCTTGACAGGAACTAACGGGGATCCATAATAAACCCCAGGAAGAGTAGCTGCTGCCTTGACAGGAACTAACGGGGATCCATAATAAACCCCAGGAAGAGTAGCTGCTGCCTTGGCAGGAACTAACGGGGATCCATAATAAACCCCAGGAAGAGTAGCTGCTGCCTTGGCAGGAACTAACGGGGATCCATAATAAACCCCAGGAAGAGTAGCTGCTGCCTTGGCAGGAACTAACGGGGATCCATAATAAACCCCAGGAATAGTAGCTGCTGTCTTGACAGGAACTAATGGGGATCCATAATAAACCCCAGGAAGAGTAGCTGCTGCCTTGGCAGGAACTAATGGGGATCCATAATAAACCCCAGGAAGAGTAGCTGCTGCCTTGACAGGAACTAATGGGGATCCATAATAAACCCCAGGAAGAGTAGCTGCTGCCTTGGCAGGAACTAATGGGGATCCATAATAAACACAAATGGATCTGGTCTGTCTCTCTGCATGGATCTATCCTGTCTCTCTGCATGGATCTATCCTGTCTCTCTGCATGGATCTGGTCTGTCTCTCTGCATGGATCTGGTCTGTCTCTCTGCATGGATCTATCCTGTCTCTTTGCATGGATCTATCCTGTCTCTCTGCATGGATCTATCCTGTCTCTCTGCATGGATCTGGTCTGTCTCTCTGCATGGATCTATCCTGTCTCTTTGCATGGATCTATCCTGTCTCTCTGCATGGATCTATCCTGTCTCTCTGCATGGATCTGGTCTGTCTCTCTGCATATACTTTTGCATGGATCATGTTCTCTGCATGGATCTATCCTGTCTCTCTGCATGGATCTGGTCTGTCTCTCTGCATGGATCTATCCTGTCTCTCTGCATGGATCTATCCTGTCTCTCTGCATGGATCTATCCTGTCTCTCTGCATGGATCTGGTCTGTCTCTCTGCATGGATCTGGTCTGTCTCTCTGCATGGATCTGGTCTGTCTCTCTGCATGGATCTATCCTGTCTCTCTGCATGGATCTATCCTGTCTCTCTGCATGGATCTGGTCTGTCTCTCTGCATGGATCTGGTCGGTCGTATCCAACATTCATCCCTGCAAGAATTTAAATTCTGCATAATGTCACAGCACACTGGGTGAAAAGGTCCATATCAGGGGACATCTTTACATGACATGTTTGATATTCTACAGAATACAGACCAGTTCCAATGTTACTGTTACTACTACTGCTACTGTTACTAATGTTACTATTACTACTACTACTACTACTACTGTTAATACTGCTACTGTTACTACTACTACTACTGTTACTACTACTACTACTGCTACTACTACTACTACTACTACTGCTACTGTTACTAATGTTACTATTACTACTACTACTACTACTACTGTTAATACTGCTACTGTTACTACTATTACTACTGTTACTGTTACTACTACTGTTACTACTATTACTACTGTTACTGTTACTTTTGCTACTGTTACTACTGTTAATACTGCTACTGTTAATACTGCTACTACTACTACTGTTACTACTACTACTACTGCTACTACTACTACTACTACTACTACTGCTACTACTGTTACTACTGTTACTACTACTGTTACTACTATTACTACTGTTAATACTGTTAATACTGTTAATACTGCTACTGTTACTACTGCTACTGTTACTACTGTTACTAATGTTAATACTGCTACTGCTACTGTTAATACTGTTAATACTGCTACTGTTACTAATGTTAATACTGCTACTGTTACTAATGTTAATACTGCTACTGCTACTAATGTTAATACTGTTACTACTGATACTGTTACTATTGTTAATACTGCTACTGTTACTAATGCTACTGTTACTAATGTTAATACTGCTACTGTTACTAATGCTACTGTTACTACTACTACTACTGTTAATACTGCTACTTTTACTAATGCTACTGTTAATACTGCTACTGTTACTAATGCTACTGTTACTAATGTTAATACTGCTACTGTTAGTAATGCTACTGTTACTAATGTTAATACTGCTACTGTTAGTAATGCTACTGTTACTAATGTTAATACTGCTACTGTTAGTAATGCTACTGTTACTAATGTTAATACTGCTACTGTTAGTAATGCTACTGTTACTAATGTTAATACTGCTACTGTTAGTAATGCTACTGTTACTAATGTTAATACTGCTACTGTTAGTAATGCTACTGTTACTAATGTTAATACTGCTACTGTTAGTAATGCTACTGTTACTAATGTTAATACTGCTACTGTTAGTAATGCTACTGTTACTAATGTTAATACTGCTACTGTTAGTAATGCTACTGTTACTAATGTTAATACTGCTACTGTTAGTAATGCTACTGTTACTAATGTTAATACTGCTAATCTTACTACTGTTACTAATGTTAATACTGCTAATGTTACTACTGTTACTAATGTTAATACTGCTACTGTTACTATTACTACTGTTACTATTGCTACTGTTACTAATGTTAATACTGCTGCTGTTACTATTGCTACTGATACTACTGTTACTGTAACAGTGTAGGTTCCGTCCCTCTCTTCGCCCCAACCTGGGCCTCGAACCAGGGACCCTTGCACACATCAACAACTGACACCCCACGAAGCATCGTTACCCATCGCACCACAAAAGCCGCGGCCCTTGCAACGCAAGGGGAAACCCTACTTCAAGTCTCAGAGCGAGTGACATCACCGATTGAAACGCTATTAGCGCGCACCACCGCTAACTACTAGCCATTTCACACCGGTTACACTACTGATACTACTGTTAATACTGCTACTGATACTACTGTTAATACTGCTACTGTTACTAATGTTACTGCTACTGATACTACTGTTAATACTGCTACTGTTACTACTGTTACTATTGCTACTGATACTACTGTTAATACTGCTACTGTTACTACTGTTAATACTGCTACTGCTACTACTGTTAATACTGCTACTGTTACTACTGTTACTACTACTACTACTGTTACTACTACTACTACTGTTACTACTACTACTACTACTGTTACTACTACTGTTACTACTGTTACTACTACTACTGTTACTACTACTACTGTTACTACTGTTACTACTACTACTACTGTTACTACTACTACTACTACTACTACTACTGTTACTACTGTTACTACTGTTACTACTACTACTACTACTACTACTGCTACTACTACAACTACCGCTACTACTACTACTACTACTACTACTACAACTGCTACTACTACAACTACCACTACTACTACTACTGCTACTACTACCACTACTACTACTACTGCTACTACTACCACTACTACTACTACTGTTACTACTACTACTACTACTACTACTACTACTGTTACTACTACTACTGTTACTACTACTACTACTACTGTTACTACTGTTACTACTACTACTACTACTACTACTGCTACTACTACAACTACCGCTACTACTACTACTACTACTACTACTACTACAACTGCTACTACTACAACTACCACTACTACTACTACTGCTACTACTACCACTACTACTACTACTGTTACTACTACTACTACTACTACTACTACTACTACTACTGTTACTACTGTTACTACTACTACTACTACTACTGTTACTACTGTTACTACTGCTACTACTACTACTGTTACTACTGTTACTACTACTGTTACTACTACTGTTACTACTGTTACTACTACTGTTATTACTACTGTTACTACTACTACTACTACTGTTATTACTGTTACTATTGCTACTGTTTTTGTGGAGCGATGGGTAAAAATGTGATAGGAAAGCATCCAACAGGAAAGTGCGATTATTGCCAGGAAACAGAGACAGTGGAGCAGGTATTGCTACAGTGCAGGCAGTATTTTAAGGGAAAGAGAGAGGCTGAGATCTAGCATGAGGGAGAAGGGGATACAATAAATTAGTTTAAAGAGTATATTGAGTAGAACGTCATTAGATATAGTCTCAAATATTTTGTTATCTTTTTTTAAGAGCGACGGGGCTGGCAGGCAGGATTTGGTTTCTCCCTGTCTCCGCCACCCAGTACAGTAGGGGGCGGTAATGCACCGTAACGTTGGCTGCCAACCACTGATAAACCCCACCGAAGTTACGGTTTAATTTAACTTTAAACTCTGTATTGTTGGGAAACGTCGTAAGCAAACATTTTACGAAAAAGTACATTAGTTGTATTTGGTATGATGTGACAAATACAATTAGATGTTCTATTTGATAGGTTTTTTTATTAAAAGTATGAATTTCAGCACCGCAGTTGGAAATTTGTAAGTCGCTCTGGATAAGAGCGTCTGCTAAATGACTTAAATGTAAATGTACATTTTTACAAGAATAGAACTGATAGTGTCTCAATGTTGTAAATCCAGCTACCAGTTACCAAAACTCAACTCTGCCTCCACCACGAAACGGACGAGTTTAGGAAGATGTTTTTCAGTTACAGCGAAACCGGCATAGCGACGGTATATACACAGCTAAAATAAGTCCATGTAAAATACATTCCAACTGAATAGATACAACAACAACAACACAACACTGCTTGAAAATGCAAGCAAGTAGCCTGGTATTTCTGGCAACAACGTTCCTTAATTTTTTAATTTTTTTCACCTTTATTTAACCAGGTAGGCAAGTTGAGAACAAGTTCTCATTTACAATTGCGACCTGGCCAAGATAAAGCAAAGCAGTTCGACAACATACAAAAACACAGAGTTACACATGGAGTAAAACAACATACAATCAATGATACAGTAGACAAAAATAAGACTATATACAATGTGAGCAAATGATGTGAGATAAGGGAGGTAAAGGCAAAAAAATGCCATGGTGGCAAAGTAAATAAAGTATAGCAAGAAAAACACTGGAATGGTAGATTTGTAGTTTGAAGAAAGTTCAGAGATAAAATATAAATAATATGGTGCAAAGGAGCAAAATAAATAAAATAAATAAATACAGTAGGGGAAGAGGTAGTAGTTTGGGCTAAATTATAGATGGGCTATGTACAGGTGCAGTGATCTGGGAGCTGCTCTGACAGCTGGTGCTTAAAGCTAGTGAGGGAGATAAGTGTTTCCAGTTTCAGAGATTTTTGTAGTTCGTTCCAGTCATTGGCAGCAGAGAACTGGAAGGAGAGACGACAATTAAAACAGCTAGTTTCATTTAATTTGTGAAACGGGTCCCAGGGCAGGTTTGGGTTGTCCCTCCGCCACTCCACATGGTTTTGTGTCTATTATAGGGGGTCAGATAGAATAAACCCGACACCAGATCTGCCCCCAGGGCGCCTCACACTAGACCCTCACCACGTGATGAGGGTAGAAGCATCTACTTCCGGTAGCTAGCCTGCTAACACCAAGCTAACAACCGTTAGCCATCGCGAGCTGGACTCTTACAGCAGTTATCGTCTATTCCTAAAAAAAAAATCTAAATCAACAAACCGTCTCTCCCCCCCTTCTAGTCCTTTATATGTAAGTGATACGCCGGTGGTTGAGTTTGTGTATCGTCCATTTCGTGGCTTTGACACACCGATTCTCGACATGTCGGCGGTCCAACGGATGAAAGTGGCTAACGAGAAACACAGCAAGACCATAACGCAGCGAGGACACGTCCAGAAGACCACGGTTAGAATCTAGCTAGCTAACTAACATTAGCTGGCTAACAGCTCCACACACACACACACACACACACACACCGATAGCTACTAGCCTACCCAGGCAGCCGATAGTGCATGATCTAGAGCCCATGCACTATCGGCTGCCTAGGCTATGATAGCTAACGTTACCGGCTAACTAGTTGTCTATTCAATCAGCTGGCTATTCAAACTGAAAGCTCACTGTAACAAGCTGAAGCTAGCTACAAGCTGTCTACCTGGGAATCAAACTGATAGCTCACCATTCCACAGTGCTAGTAGTTAATTACATTTTTATAGTTCATAATCAAGAATAAAACAAATCTTAGATAAGACACGTTTTGGCTGCCGACATGTTAGCAAAGCAAGCTTGTCTATCTAGCTAGCTAGGGATTCTAATTTTGGCTGTCTTGCTAGCTAGTAATAACCCTTCGACTTAAGGTTGCGTTTCAAACTCAAAGTAGACAGCCCTCGATCCTAAATCCTCAGCCCTAAACCTTCAGCCCGTTTTTACGTCGTCAGATCCGAGTGTACCTTAAATGTCATTGCCCAAGCGAGGGAGAGAGATGATCTGAAGTAGAGCTTTAAAACAACCAACCTAAAGCTATTCATGTACCTAGTTAGCTAACGTATCTAGCTACCACTCCTGTCAGGTAGCTAGCTACAGTATTAATGTACCTAGTAAGCGAACGTATCTAGCCACCACTCCTGTCAGGTAGCTAGCTACAGTATTAATGTACCTAGTAAGCTAACACTCCTGTCAGGTAGCTAGCTACAGTATTAATGTACCTAGTAAGCTAATGTATCTAGCCACCACTCCTGTCAGATAGCTAGCTACAGTATTAATGTACCTAGTAAGCTACACTACTGTCAGATAGCTAGCTACAGTATTAATGTACCTAGTAAGCTATCGCTCCTGTCAGGTAGCTAGCTACAGTTACCCATAGCTGGCTAGCTAGCTACAGTTACCCATGGCTGGCTAGCTAGTTTTATAGTTTGGATAGCTAGCTACAGTTACCCATGGCTGGCTAGCTAGTTTTATAGTTTGGATAGCTAGCTACAGTTACCCATAGCTGGCTAGCTAGCTACAGTTACCCATGGCTGGCTAGCTAGTTTTATAGTTTGGATAGCTAGCTACAGTTACCCATGGCTGGCTAGCTAGTTTTATAGTTTGGATAGCTAGCTACAGTTACCCATGGCTGGCTAGCTAGTTTTATAGTTTGGATAGCTAGCTACAGTTACCCATAGCTGGCTAACTAGCTACAGTTACCCATAGCTGGCTAGCTAGTTTTATAGTTTGGATAGCTAGCTACAGTTACCCATGGCTGGCTAGCTAGTTTTATAGTTTGGATAGCTAGCTACAGTTACCCATAGCTGGCTAGCTAGTTTTATAGTTTGGATAGCTAGCTACAGTTACCCATGGCTGGCTAGCTAGTTTTATAGTTTGGATAGCTAGCTAGCTAGTTTTATAGTTTGGATAGCTAGCTACAGTTACCCATGGCTGGCTAGCTAGTTTTATAGTTTGGATAGCTAGCTACAGTTACCCATAGCTGGCTAGCTAGTTTTATAGTTTGGATAGCTAGCTACAGTTACCCATGGCTGGCTAGCTAGTTTTATAGTTTATATATTTTACAAAGCATCATGCTTTTTTTTCTTTCTGACATGCTGAAAATGCAGCCTGGTTTATTACATATGACACTTCGCAGTCACCAGAGTTTGACATGTGACTACAGTTTGTGTTTAATTGTGGGTCAGTGCCCAAAGTTGTCCACTCGCTCCCTCGAACTAAATCGAGGACCGGATGGGGGGGGGTGACGTTAGTGAAGTCCACCACCACTTTGGACGGGGATTCCCCCCGAGGGGGTAAAAATAACGGGTTAGGACTGCAGCTTTGGGGACATGATATCTATCAATGTTCATATAAACATTGTTGTGCTACATTACCCAACAAGTAGCTCATTTGCCAGTGAAATTGACTCTAGATATTTGACTAGTCAGTGGTCATTTTAAAGCAAGCTATGTGTTTTTGTCAAAGTTTAGATGTTATTACCACCACAACTCTAGCTAGAGCAAGGTGGATGATCCGTTCTAGCATTTACATTTACATTTTGAGTCATTTAGCAGATGCTCTTATCCAGAGCGACTTACAGTAGCGAATGCATACATTTCATACAATTATTATTATTATTTTTTTCTTTTTTCATACTGGTCCCCCGTGGGAATCGAACCCACAACCCTGGCGTTGCTCTACCAACTGGCATGTGGTTGGCTAGCTAACGTTTGATCACTACCTAGAGCTGATCACTACACTTCATACAGTGAATGTTTTGGTAGTGTTTTTCCTTACCTTAACCTCAGTCTCCTAACCTGCAACAACAACAGAAAGTAATGGTATCAAAGTGCCTACTGGCATAAAGCAGTTCCTCTGGATAGGAAATGTGCATAAAACCAGTCTAGTAATGCCAAACATTACAGTGAGTCCACCCGCAACACTAGCTTACTAGGGATTGATTCATTATGCAGTGTAGCTATATACTGTGACTTTAGTTATTTATACTTAAAAAAAAAAAAAATATTACATATCAAGTAGCGTAGCAATGAGGGGAAAAAAGTAGTGGGCTTGAGGATAAATTCAGCCACTACCCGATCTGCAATATTCACAGTAAATTAAATCCAAATTGATACCTCCCCTGGTCTCCTGAAATCCTCATTTTTTTGTGTGTGCAAATTATTTCACCACATCCTGTAGCTCCAGGTCGTGGGCCCAACTGTTTTCTACACTGAGTATTGCCAACCCAGACAGTGTTTCCTGAGACTTGCATTATACAGGGCATTCAGAAACTATTCAGATCCTTTGACTTTCTTCACATTTTGTTACGTTACAGCCTTATTCTAAAATTGATTAAATACATTTTAGCTAGCTCCATCACTCTGATAAACACGCGTGGTTAGGCTCAGCCAGGGAGATGTTAAACTAACCCCGTCTGATTACCTGACCCCTGACCTCCCCCAGGGAAACTAACCCCGTCTGACCCCTGACCTCCCCCAGGTAATCTGACCCCTGACCTCCCCCAGGTAAATTGACCCCGTCCGAATAGGGCTTTTGTTGGAAGCAGGGAAATTGCACGGCAACAGAACTAACGCTGAGAGTCAGTTGTCACTATTTTTCTTAAAATGCGAACAAACATTTTAGTTTAACAAACCTTCCAACTCTATGCACGATGAATACTTTGAACAATTTACAGAATAAAAATAAACATTTTACTGGGAAAACTGCAGATTCAATGTTTGTTACCGGAATTACGGTAAAATTTCCCTCAGGCTTTGTATCGGCACGGTCCGTCCTGTAAATGTGTTTCAGTGCTCTGTGGACGTGGGTAAAGTAGTCATAGAGTTGTAGGGTTTGTTGAACTTGGGATTTCCCTGCACTGCCTCTACGTCACTCTGGATAGGAGCATCTGCTAAATGATTCACATGTAATCTCACCCTGTCTCCCTCTCTCTGGTGTTAGCCCTGTGTTAACCCTGTGTTAGCCCTGTCTCCCTCTCTCTGGTGTTAGCCCTGTGTTAGCCCTGTCTCCCTCTCTCTGGTGTTAGCCCTGTGTTAGCCCTGTGTTAGCCCTGTGTTAGCCCTGTGTTAGCCCTGTGTTAGCCCTGTGTTAGCCCTGTCTCCCTCTCTCTGGTGTTAGCCCTGTGTTAACCCTGTGTTAGCCCTGTGTTAACCCTGTGTTAGCCCTGTGTTAGCCCTGTCTCCCTCTCTCTGGTGTTAGCCCTGTGTTAGCCCTGTGTTAGCCCTGTGTTAACCCTGTGTTAGCCCTGTGTTAACCCTGTGTTAACCCTGTGTTAGCCCTGTCTCCCTCTCTCTGGTGTTAGCCCTGTGTTAACCCTGTGTTAGCCCTGTGTTAACCCTGTATTAGCCCTGTATTAGCCCTGTCTCCCTCTCTCTGGTGTTAGCCCTGTGTTAGCCCTGTGTTAGCCCTGTGTTAGCCCTGTATTAGCCCTGTCTCCCTCTCTCTGGTGTTAGCCCTGTGTTAGCCCTGTGTTAGCCCTGTGTTAGCCCTGTGTTAACCCTGTGTTAACCCTGTGTTAGCCCTGTGTTAGCACTGTATTAACCCTGTATTAGCCCTGTCTCCCTCTCTCTGGTGTTAGCCCTGTGTTAGCCCTGTGTTAACCCTGTGTTAACCCTGTGTTAACCCTGTGTTAGCCCTGTGTTAGCCCTGTGTTAGCCCTGTGTTAGCCCTGTGTTAACCCTGTATTAGCCCTGTCTCCCTCTCTCTGGTGTTAGCCCTGTGTTAGCCCTGTGTTAGCCCTGTGTTAGCCCTGTGTTAGCCCTGTGTTAGCCCTGTCTCCCTCTCTCTGGTGTTAGCCCTGTGTTAGCCCTGTGTTAGCCCTGTGTTAGCCCTGTATTAGCCCTGTGTTAGCACTGTATTAACCCTGTATTAGCCCTGTCTCCCTCTCTCTGGTGTTAGCCCTGTGTTAACCCTGTGTTAACCCTGTGTTAGCCCTGTGTTAGCCCTGTATTAACCCTGTGTTAGCCCTGTCTCCCTCTCTCTGGTGTTAGCCCTGTGTTAGCCCTGTGTTAGCCCTGTGTTAGCCCTGTGTTAGCCCTGTGTCCCTCTCTCTGGTATTAGCCCTGTGTTAGCCCTGTGTTAGCCCTGTGTTAGCCCTGTGTTAGCCCTGTCTCCCTCTCTCTGGTGTTAGCCCTGTGTTAACCCAGTGTTAACCCAGTGTTAGCCCTGTGTTAGCCCTGTATTAGCCCTGTCTCCCTCTCTCTGGTGTTAGCCCTGTGTTAGCCCTGTGTTAGCCCTGTGTTAGCCCTGTGTTAGCCCTGTGTTAGCCCTGTGTTAACCCTGTCTCCCTCTCTCTGGTGTTAGCCCTGTGTTAGCCCTGTGTTAGCCCTGTATTAACCCTGTGTTAACCCTGTATTAACCCTGTGTTAACCCTGTATTAGCCCTGTGTTAGCACTGTATTAACCCTGTATTAGCCCTGTCTCCCTCTCTCTGGTGTTAACCCTGTGTTAACCCTGTGTTAACCCTGTGTTAGCCCTGTGTTAGCCCTGTATTAACCCTGTGTTAGCCCTGTCTCCCTCTCTCTGGTGTTAGCCCTGTGTTAGCCCTGTGTTAGCCCTGTCTCCCTCTCTCTGGTGTTAACCCTGTGTTAGCCCTGTGTTAACCCTGTGTTAGCCCTGTGTTAACCCTGTATTAACCCTGTGTTAACCCTGTATTAACCCTGTGTTAGCCCTGTCTCCCTCTCTCTGGTGTTAGCCCTGTGTTAGCCCTGTGTTAACCCTGTGTTAACCCTGTATTAGCCCTGTCTCCCTCTCTCTGGTGTTAGCCCTGTGTTAGCCCTGTGTTAGCCCTGTGTTAGCCCTGTGTTAGCCCTGTGTTAGCCCTGTATTAGCCCTGTCTCCCTCTCTCTGGTGTTAACCCTGTGTTAGCCCTGTGTTAGCCCTGTGTTAGCCCTGTGTTAGCCCTGTATTAACCCTGTGTTAACCCTGTATTAGCCCTGTGTTAGCACTGTATTAACCCTGTATTAGCCCTGTCTCCCTCTCTCTGGTGTTAGCCCTGTATTAGCCCTGTATTAGCCCTGTCTCCCTCTCTCTGGTGTTAGCCCTGTGTTAGCCCTGTGTTAGCCCTGTGTTAGCCCTGTGTTAACCCTGTGTTAACCCTGTGTTTCAGCGGGTGGTGAATGAGGAGAAGTCTCCTGTAGGTCCCTGGCTACTGGCTCTCTTTGTCTTTGTGGTGTGTGGATCAGGTAAGAGACTGTGTGTCGGAAGTTTACATACACTTTAGCCAAATACATTTAAACTCAGTTTTTCACAATAGTTAGATACATTATTACCCCAACAGTATTATAATTCAAAAAGTCTGACATTCAATCCTAGTAAAAATTCCCTGTCTTAGGTCAGTTAGGATCACCACTTTATTTTAAGAATGTGAAATGTCAGAATAATAGTAGAGAGAATGATTTATTTCAGCTTTTATTTCTTTCATCACATTCCCAGTGGGTCAGAAGTTTATATACGCTCAATTAGTATTTGGTAGCATTGCCTTTAAATTGTTTAACTTGGGTCAAACGTTTCGGGTAGCCTTCCACAAGCTTCCCACAATAAATTGGGTGAATTCTGTCCCTCCAAATTGACTCAAATTATGTCAATTAGCCTATCAGAAGCTTCTAAAACCGTGACATGCATACATGTACAGTTGAAGTCGGACGTTTACATCCACTAAGATTGGAGTCATTAACTGGTTTTTCAACCACTCCACACATTTCTTGTTAACAAACTATAGTTTTGGCAAGTCGGTTAGGACATCTACTTTGTGGATGTAAAAAGTGCACAGTCGAAAATGTATCCGTGTTCTAGAATATAGTGGATTCGGGAAAGTATTATTTTTTCCAATTATTTTTTTTTTACATTACAGCCTTTTTTTATTCTAAAATTGATTTAATTGTTTTGGTAAATGACCCAAAAAACTTTTATTTGCAAATGTATTAAAAATAAACTGAAATATCGCATTTACATAAATATTTATTCAGTACTTTGTTGATGCACCTTTGGCAGCGATTACAGCCTCGAGTCTTCTTGGGTATGATGCTACAAGATTGGCACACCTGTATTTGGGGAGTTTCTCCCATTCTTCTCTGCAGATCCTCTCAAGCTCTGTCAGGTTGGATGGGGAGCGTCGCTGCACAGCTATTTTCAGGTCTTTCCAGAGATGTTCGATCGGGTTCAAGTCCGGGCTCTGGCTGGGCCACTCAGACATTCAGAGACTTGTCCCGAAAACCACTCCTGCGTTGTCTTGGCTGTGTGCTTAGGGTTGTTGTCCTGTTGGAAGGTGAAACTTCTCCCCAGTCTGAGGTCCTGAGCGCTCTGGATCAGGTTTTCATCAAGGATCTCTCTGTACTTTGCTCCGTTCATCTTTCCATCGATCCTGACTAGTCTCCCAGTCCCTGCCACTGAAAAACATCCCCACAGCATGATGCTGCCACCACCATGCTTCATCCGTAGAGATGGTGCCAGGTTTCCTCCAGACGTGACACTTGGCATTTAGGCCAAAGTGTTCAATCTTGGTTTCATCAGACCAGAGAATCTTGTTTCTCATGGTCTGAGAGTCCTTTAGGTGCCTTTAGGCAAACTCCAAGCGGGCTGTCATGTGCCTTTACCTGAGGAGTGGCTTCCGTCTTGCCACTCTACCATAAAAGCCTGATTGGTGGAGTGCTGCAGAGATGGTTGTCCTTCTGGAAGGTTCTCCCATCTCCACAGAGGAACTCTGGAGCTCTGTCAGAGTAACCATTGTGTTCTTGGTCAGCCCTTCTCCCCCGATTGCTCAGTTTGGCCGGGCGGCCAGGTCTAGGAAGAGTCTTGGTGGTTCCAATCTTAATCCATTTCAGAATGATGGAGGCCACTGTGTTCTTGGGGACATTCAATGCTGCAGACATCGTTTGGTACCCTTCCCCAGATCTGTGCCTCAACACAATCCTGTCTCGGAGCTCTACGGACAATTCTTTCGACATCATGTCTTGGTTTTTGCTCTGACATGCACTGTAAACTGTGGGACCTTATATAGACAGGTGTGTGCCTTTCCAAATCATGTCCAATAAATTGAATTTACCACAGGTGGACTCCAATCAAGTTGTAGAAACATCTCAAGGATGATGAATGGAAACAGGAAGCACCTGAGCTCAATTTCGAGTCTCATAGTAAAGGGTCTGAATACTTATGTAAATAAGGTTTTTCTGTTTTTGTTTTTAATACATTTGCAAAATTTCTAAACAGCTGTTTTCGCTTTGTCATTATGAGGTATTGTGTGTAGATTTGAGGATTTAAAAAAATATATATTTTAGAATAAGGCTGTAACGTAACAAAATGTAGAGAAAGTCAAAGGGGTCTGAATACTTTCCCAATGCACTGTGGGATGAACTATGACTGTACACCGGTCAAACGCTTAACAACTACTCATTCAAGGTTTTATTTTTATTTTCACTTTTTTTCTGCATTGTAGAATAATATACAATATATTTTGATTTGTTTAACACTTTTTTTTGGTTACTACATGATTCCGTATGTGTTATTGTATAGTTTTGATGTCTTCACTATTATTCTACAATTGTATAAATGTAGTCAAAATAAAGAAAAACCCTTGAATGAGTAAGTATTGTAAAATGTTTGACCGGTAGTGTCGTGTGAAGTGGACAGCAGTATTTTATTTCCCTCATTAAAATGCAAATCAATTCATAACATTTTTGACATGTGTTTTTCTGGATTTTTTTGTTGTTATTCTGTCTCTCACTGTTCAAATAAACCTACCATTAAAATTATAGACTGATCATTTCTTTGTCAGTGGGCAAACGTACAAAATCAGCAGGGGATCAAATACTTTTTTCCCCTCACTGTATGTGTATATATGTATGTAGTATTCTATATAACTCAGTAGCCGGGGAGGAAGGAAACCACTCAGGGATTTCACTATGAGGCCAATGGTGACTTTAAAACAGTTACAGAGTTTAATGGCTGTGATGAGAGAACGGAGGGTGGATCAACGACATTGTAGTTACTCCACAATACTAACCTAATTCACAGAGTGAAAAGAAGGAAGCCTGTACAGAATAAAAATATTACAGAACACGCATCCTGTTTGCAACAAAGCACTAAAGTAATACTGCAACAGAAAATGCAGCAAAGCGATGAACCTTTTGTCCTGAATACCAAGCGTTATGTTTGGAGAAGATACAACACATTACGGAGTACCACTCTCCATATTTTGAACCTTTTGTCCTGAATACCAAGCGTTATGTTTGGAGAAGATACAACACATTACGGAGTACCACTCTCCATATTTTGAACCTTTTGTCCTGAATACCAAGCGTTATGTTTGGAGAAGATACAACACATTACGGAGTACCACTCTCCATATTTTCAAGCATGGTGGTGGCTGCATCATGTTATGGGTATGCTTGTCATCGTTAAGGACTGGGGAGCTTTTCAGGATGAAAATAAGTGGAATGGAGCTAAGCACAGGCAGAATCCTAGAGGAAAACCTGGTTCAGTCTGCTTTCCACCAGACATTGGGAGATGAATTCACCTTTCAGCAGGACAATAACCTAAAACACAAGGCCAAATCTACACTGGAGTTGCTCACCAAGAAGACAGTGAACATTCCTGAGTGGCCAAGTTACAGTTTTGACTTAAATCTACTTGAAAATCTAGAATTTTAAAAATAATAATGGGCAAATGTATTACAATCCAGGTACTTCTACAAAGTATTGCCTCAGGTGTAAATGAGAATTCTGTATTTCATTTTCAATAAATGTACCTGTTATCACTGTTATGGGTATTGGGTTTAGATGGGGTATTGTGTATAGATGGGGTATAGATGGGGTATTGTGTATAGATGGGGTATTGTGTATAGATGGGGTATTGGGTATAGATGGGGTATTGTGTATAGATGGGGTATAGATGGGGTATTGTGTATAGATGGGGTATTGTGTATAGATGGGGTATAGATGGGGTATTGTGTATAGATGGGGTATAGATGGGGTATTGTGTATAGATGGGGTATAGATGGGGTATTGTGTATAGATGGGGTATAGATGGGGTATTGTGTATAGATGGGGTATTGTGTATAGATGGGGTATTGTGTATAGATGGGGGTATAGATGGGGTATTGTGTTTAGATGGGGTATTGTGTATAGATGGGGTATAGATGGGGTATTGTGTTTAGATGGGGTATTGTGTTTAGATGGGGTATAGATGGGGTATTGTGTATAGATGGGGTATTGTGTATAGATGGGGTATTGTGTATAGATGGGGTATTGTGTATAGATGGGGTATTGTGTATAGATGGGGTATTGTGTTTAGATGGGGTATTGTGTATAGATGGGGTATAGATGGGGTATTGTGTTTAGATGGGTTATAGATGGGGTATTGTGTATAGATGGGGTATTGTGTATAGATGGGGTATTGTGTATAGATGGGGTATAGATGGGGTATTGGGTATAGATGGGGTATTGTGTATAGATGGGGTATTGTGTATAGATGGGGTATTGTGTATAGATGGGGTATTGTGTATAGATGGGGTATAGATGGGGTATAGTGTATAGATGGGGTATAGTGTTTAGATGGGGTATAGATGGGGTATTGTGTATAGATGGGGTATTGTGTATAGATGGGGTATTGTGTATAGATGGGGTATAGATGGGGTATTGTGTATAGATGGGGTATAGATGGGGTATTGTGTATAGATGGGGTATTGTGTATAGATGGGGTATTGTGTTTAGATGGGGTATTGTGTATAGATGGGGTATTGTGTATAGATGGGGTATTGTGTATAGATGGGGTATTGTGTATAGATGGGGTATAGATGGGGTATTGTGTTTAGATGGGGTATTGTGTATAGATGGGGTATTGTGTATAGATGGGTTATAGATGGGGTATTGTGTATAGATGGGGTATAGATGGGGTATTGTGTTTAGATGGGGTATTGTGTATAGATGGGGTATTGTGTATAGATGGGGTATTGTGTATAGATGGGTTATAGATGGGGTATTGTGTATAGATGGGGTATTGTGTATAGATGGGGTATTGTGTATAGATGGGGTATAGATGGGGTATTGTGTATAGATGGGGTATAGTGTTTAGATGGGGTATTGTGTTTAGATGGGGTATTGTGTTTAGATGGGGTATTGTGTATAGATGGGGTATAGATGGGGTATTGTGTATAGATGGGGTATTGTGTATAGATGGGGTATTGTGTTTAGATGGGGTATTGTGTTTAGATGGGGTATTGTGTATAGATGGGTTATAGATGGGGTATTGTGTATAGATGGGGTATTGTGTTTAGATGGGGTATAGATGGGGTATTGTGTATAGATGGGGTATTGTGTATAGATGGGGTATAGATGGGGTATTGTGTATAGATGGGGTATTGTGTATAGATGGGGTATTGTGTATAGATGGGGTATTGTGTTTAGATGGGGTATTGTGTTTAGATGGGGTATTGTGTATAGATGGGGTATAGATGGGGTATTGTGTATAGATGGGGTATAGATGGGGTATTGTGTATAGATGGGGTATTGTGTATAGATGGGGTATTGTGTTTAGATGGGGTATTGTGTTTAGATGGGGTATTGTGTATAGATGGGGTATAGATGGGGTATTGTGTTTAGATGGGGTATTGTGTATAGATGGGGTATTGTGTATAGATGGGTTATAGATGGGGTATTGTGTATAGATGGGGTATAGATGGGGTATTGTGTATAGATGGGGTATTGTGTATAGATGGGGTATTGTCTATAGATGGGGTATTTTTATTTTATCCAGTTTAAATTCGGGCTCTAACAACAGGGATATGAATCGGGAGTTTAAGGTGCAGGGTGGAGCTGGCTAGTAACAGTAACTAAGTTCAGGGCAAGGTACTGGGTAGAGGCTGGCTAGTAACTAAGGTTCAGGTCAGGGTACTGGGTGGAGGCTGGCTAGTAACTAAGGTTCAGGTCAGGGTACTGGGTGGAGGCTGGCTAGTGACTAAGTTCAGGGCGGGGTACTGGGTGGAGGCCGGCTAGTGACAGTAACTAAGGTTCAGGGCAGGGTACTGGGTGGAGGCTGGCTAGTGACTAAGTTCAGGGCGGGGTACTGGGTGGAGGCCGGCTAGTGACAGTGACTAAGTTCAGGGCAGGGTACTGGGTGGAGGCTGGCTAGTGACTAAGTTCAGGGCGGGGTACTGGGTGGAGGCCGGCTAGTAACAGTGACTAAGTTCAGGGCAGGGTACTGGGTGGAGGCCGGCTAGTGACTAAGTTCAAGGCAGGGTACTGGGTGGAGGCTAGTGACAGTAACTAAGGTTCAGGGCAGAGTACTGGGTGGAGGCTGGCTAGTAACAGTGACTAAGGTTCAGGGCGGGGTACTGAGTGGAGGCTGGCTAGTGACAGTGACTAAGGTTCAGGGCAGGGTACTGGGTGGAGGCTAGTAACAGTAACTAAGGTTCAGGGCAGGGTACTGGGTGGAGGCTGGCTAGTGACAGTGACTAAGGTTCAGGGCAGGGTACTGGGTGGAGGCTGGCTAGTAACAGTGACTAAGGTTCAGGGCAGGGTACTGGGTGGAGGCTGGCTAGTAACAGTAACTAAGGTTCAGAGCAGGGTACTGGGTGGAGGCTAGTAACAGTAACTAAGGTTCAGGGCAGGGTACTGGGTGGAGGCTGGCTAGTGACTAAGTTCAGGGCAGGGTACTGGGTGGAGGCTAGTAACAGTAACTAAGGTTCAGGGCGGGGTACTGGGTGGAGGCTGGCTAGTGACTAAGTTCAGGGCAGGGTACTGGGTGGAGGCTAGTAACAGTAACTAAGGTTCAGGGCAGGGTACTGGGTGGAGGCAGGCTAGTAACAGTAACTAAGGTTCAGGGCAGGGTACTGGGTTGAGGCTAGTAACAGTAACTAAGGTTCAGGGCAGGGTACTGGGTGGAGGCAGGCTAGTAACAGTAACTAAGGTTCAGGGCAGGGTACTGGGTGGAGGCTAGTAACAGTAACTAAGGTTCAGGGCAGGGTACTGGGTGGAGGCTAGTAACAGTAACTAAGGTTCAGGGCAGGGTACTGGGTGGAGGCTAGTAACAGTAACTAAGGTTCAGGGCAGGGTACTGGGTGGAGGCAGGCTAGTAACAGTAACTAAGGTTCAGGGCAGGGTACTGGGTGGAGGCTAGTAACAATAACTAAGGTTCAGGGCAGGGTATTGGGTGGAGGCTGGCTAGTGATGGCTGTTTAACAGTCTGATGGCCTTGAGATAGAAGCTGTTTTTCAATCTCTCGGTCCCCAGCTTTGATACACCTGTACTGACCTCACCTTCTGGATGATAGCGGGGTAAACATTCATAAAAAAATAAAATTATTTTTATACAAAGTTGGTTTTAAAACATTTTAAATGTAATTGTTCTGAAACCAAGCGCCGACCCAGGGGTTTAAATGTTTTCATTCATTACGCCAGATAATAGTTTTGTGTGCAGGACTCTGATGTTGGGAATGTTTGGGTGGAGCTGGTTCACAGACATCACAATGGACTCTGATTTGTATCTCTCTCTCCCTCTCTCTCCCCCCCTCTCTCTCTCTACCTCTCTCTCTCTCTCTGTCTCTCTCTCTCTCTCTCTCTCCCCGTCTCTCTCTCTCTCTGTCTTCTCTGTCCTCTCCCCCTCTCTCTCTCTCTCTCTCTCTCTCTCTCTGTCTCTCTCTCTCTCCTCTCTCTCTCTGTCTCTCTCTCTCTCTCTCTCTCTCTCTCTCTCTCTCCCCTCTCTCTCTCTCTCTCTCTCTCTCTCTCTCTCTCTCTCTCTCTCCTCTCTCTCTCTCTCTGTCTCTCTCTCTCTCTCTCTCTCCCTCTCTCTCTCTCTCTCTCTCTCTCTCTCTCTCTCTCTCTCTCTCTCTCTCTCTCTCTCTCTCTCTCTCTCTCTCTCTCTCTCCTACCCTCTCTCTCTCTCTCTCTCCCCCTCTCTCTCTCTCTCCCGCTCTCAGCCATCTTCCAGATCATCCAGAGTATCAGGCAGGGGTTGTGATGGTTGACACCCAGATCAGAGCCTCTTCCTCAGGGAGAACACCAAACAGACATCGGGCCCAGTGTTCTCCCTTTACTCATCCCCCTCCTCTCTGTGTCCAGTTAAACATTTTAGGGCTCCCCGAGTGGCGCAGCGGTCTAAAGGCACTGCATCTCAGCGCTAGAGGCGTCACTACAGACCCTGGTTCGATCCCGGGCTGTATCACAACCGGCCGTGATCGGGAGTCCCATAGGGGCGGCGCACAATTGGCCCAGCGTCGTCCGAGTTTGGGGAGGGTTTGGCCAGGGGTAGGCCGTCATTGTAAATAAGAATTTGTTCTTAACTGACTTGCCGAGTTAAAATAAAAAATGTTTTTTTTTTTTTTAACATCAGCTGACACACACATCATCCCCCTCCTCTCTCTTGTCATGTTGAACCTCAACTGATTCTACCTACTGTGAATTCGATCACCCCATCTCTTGTCATGTTAAACCTGTGAATTCGATCACCCCATCTCTTGTCATGTTAAACCTGTGAATTCGATCACCCCATCTCTTGTCATGTTAAACCTGTGAATTCGATCACCCCATCTCTTGTCATGTTAAACCTGTGAATTCGATCACCCCATCTCTTGTCATGTTAAACCTGTGAATTCGATCACCCCATCTCTTGTCATTCTACATGCTGTGAATTCGATCACCCCATCTCTTGTCATGTTAAACCTGTGAATTCGATCACCCCATCTCTTGTCATGTTAAACCTGTGAATTCGATCACCCCATCTCTTGTCATTCTACATGCTGTGAATTCGATCACCCCATCTCTTGTCATGTTAAACCTGTGAATTTGATCACCCCATCTCTTGTCATGTTAAACCTGTGAATTCGATCACCCCATCTCTTGTCATTCTACATGCTGTGAATTCGATCACCCCATCTCTTGTCATGTTAAACCTGTGAATTCGATCACCCCATCTCTTGTCATTCTACATGCTGTGAATTCGATCACCCCATCTCTTGTCATTCTACATGCTGTGAATTCGATCACCCCATCTCTTGTCATTCTACATGCTGTGAATTCGATCACCCCATCTCTTGTCATTCTACATGCTGTGAATGTATTGTCTCTCTCCAGGACTTTCTGTTTTAACAATAGCTTGGTCTGTATTGGTAATGTTAAAACATGAAATGTCTTCCGTAGTTCTTGAAAGAACCATTTTTTATTTATTTTTATTTTTATGGAAGGTTCTTGTCTTACTGCTGGTTCTCCTGTCTGATCTGATCTGTACTCTGTTAGTAGCACTGATCTCAGGTCAGTTTGGGGATTAGTTCCACTGATGGTTACTGTTGGGATGTAGGGGAGAGGAGACTGAATCTAGACCAGTGGTTATCTTGTTAGTCCAGTAGACTGACTGACTGCTGTGACATGATCTGTACTTGTTTTGATATCTCCCTTGTATGAACACAGCCCTCTGCCTCTCCCATCGCTCTGTTCCCTTATCCTGCCATCTCTCTCTCTCTCTCTGTCTGTCTGTCTGTCTGTCTGTCTGTCTGTCTGTCTGTCTGTCTGTCTGTCTGTCTGTCTGTCTGTCTGTTCGTCTGTCTGTCTGTCTGTCTGTCTGTCTGTCTGTCTGTCTTCGTCTGTCTGTCTGTCTGTCTGTCTGTCTCGTCTGTCTCGTCTGTCTGTCTGTCTGTCTGTCTGTCTGTCTGTCTGTCTGTCTGTCTGTTCGTCTGTCTGTCTGTCTGTCTGTTCTCGTCTGTCTGTCTGTCGTCTGTCTGTCTGTCTCGTCTGTCTGTCTGTCTTCGTCTGTCTGTCTGTTCGTCTGTCTCGTCTGTCTGTCTGCTCTGTCTGTCTGTTCTGTCTGTCTGTCTGTCTCGTCTGTCTGTCTCGTCCGTCTGTCTGTCTGTCTGTCTTCGTCTGTCTGTCTGTCTGTCTGTCTGTTCGTTCGTTCGTTCGTCTGTCTGTCTGTCTGTCTGTCTGTCTGTCTGTCTGTCTGTCTGTCTGTCCGTCTGTCTGTCTGTTCTGTCTGTCTGTTCTGTCTGTCTGTCTGTCTGTCTGTCTGTCTGTTCGTGTCTGTCTGTCTGTCTGTCTGTCTGTCTGTCTGTCTCGTCTGTCTGTCTGTCTGTCTGTCTGTCTGTCTGTCTGTCTGTCTGTCTGTCTGTCTGTTCGTTCGTCTGTCTGTCTGTCTGTTCGTTCGTCTGTTCGTTGTCTGTCTGTCTGTCTGTCTGTCTGTCTGTCTGTCTGTCTGTTCGTTCGTCTGTCTGTCTGTCTGTTCGTCTGTCTGTCTGTCTGTCTGTCTGTCTGTTCGTCTGTCTGTCTGTCTGTCTGTCTGTCTGTCTGTCTGTCTGTCTGTCTGTCTGTCTGTCTGTCTGTCTGTCTGTTCGTCTGTCTGTCTGTCTGTCTGTCTCTCTCTCTCTCTGTCTCTCTCTCTCTCTCTGTGTGTCTGTGTCCAGGAAGTTTTCAGTCTAGTTTTTAACTGTTTTACTGTCTTCAGTTGTCTTCTACACTGGCTGTTCTGTTACTGTACTATCTACGTGCTGAATGGTGTGTGTGTGAAGCAGAACACCCAGGGTGTGAACGTGTGTGTGTGTGTGTGTGTGTGTGAAGCAGCACTCCCTAGAGGCAGAACACCCAGGGTGTGTGTGTGTCAGACCTCCTCCCTCCTGTAAAACGCTATGCAAATGAGTTTTATACAAATAAAAGAGATTTTTTTTCTCTAAAGATGATTTTCTGGGTTTGTTTGTAAAGAATAAACACTATCAGGTCTATTTCCACAACTAAGAGCATTGAGGAGCGACGCTAAACCTCTCTGCCGTTTCCATGTTATGGAAGCTCACCGATTTCCATGTTATGGAAGCTCACCGATTGCACTCGTCTGTAGTGTTGCTCATGAAGACGTTTCAATCGCTTTTCTCAGAGTGTTTTAAAGGGACAGTAGGATGTCTAAGTGTCCGAGCTACAATAAGATTTAAATCATAGTATTTAATCAGAAATTAAACTATTGTGAGCAACTTAATGTTTTGGGGTTTTATTTAATATATATTTAGGGGGCGGATCAGATATAATATTGCGGATTGTTGCTTCCATCAATCACCTATTTTAATGTTAAAGCTCCACATACAGAGCGAGATGAGAGATGTTGTCATCGAGCCTTCAGAAAGTATTCACACCCCTTGACTTATTCCACATTTAACTTGTGTTACAACCTGAATTCAAAATGGATTCCATTGAGATTTGTGTCACATGACGTCAAAGTGCACTTCTGTTTTTAGATTTTTATACAAATGAACTCAGTCTTGTATTTTTAGCATGATATTTCAATGACTTCCTCATCTCTGTACCCGACACATACAAGTATCTGTATCGCTCAGTCGAGCTGTGAATTTCAAACACAAAGATGGGCACCTTTTGGTAAAACAAGAGGGGAAAAAAGGAGCAGATTTTGAGTATTTCTTCGAAGTTATACTTTGGTGTCAATACACCCAGTCAATACATTATAGTCATTTTTAGCAGACGCTCTTATCCAGAGCGACTTACAGTAGTGAATGCATACATTTCATACAATTTCATACATTTTTTTTTTTTTTTTTTCTCTGTGCTGGCCCCCCGTGGGAATCGAACCCACAACCCTGGCGTTGCAAACACCATGCTCTACCAACTGAGCTACAGGGAAGGCTAATACAAATCAGATTAGGTGTAGACTTTACAGTGAAATGGTTACTTACAAGCCTTTAACCCACAATGCAGTTCAAGAAAGAGTTTAAAATATTTACTAAATAAAATAAAAATAAAAAATATTTAAAAAAAAAATGAACACAAAATAGGTTGGGGTAAAGTGACTATGCATAGATAAACAACGAGTAGCAGCAGTGTACAAAACAAATGGGTGTGAATGTAAATAGTCTGGGTGGTCATTTGATGAACTGTTCAGGAGTCTTATGGACCTAGACTTGGCGCTCCGATACCGCTTGCCGAGAGAGCAGTCTATAACTTGGGTGACTGGAGTCTTTGACTGTTTTTTTGGGGGCTTTCCTCTGACACCGCCTGGTATAGAGGTCCTGGATGGCAGGAAGCTTGGCCCCAGTGATGTACTGGGCCGTACGCACTACCCTCTGTAGTGCCTTGTGGTCGGAGGTCGATCAGTTGCCATACCAGGCGGTGATGCAACCAGTCAGGATGCTCTCGATGGTGCAGCTGTAGAACTTTTTGTGGATCTGGGGACCCATGCCAAATCTTTTTAGTCTTCTGAGGGGGAATAGGCTTTATCGTGCCCTCTTCACGGCTGTCTTGGTGTGTTTGGACCATGATAGTTTGTTGGTGATGTGGACACCAAGGAACTTGAAACTCTCGACCCGCTCCACTACAGCCCTGTTGATGTGAATGGGGGCGTGTTCGGCCCGCCTTTTCCTGTAGACCACGATCATCTCCTTAGTCTTGCTTACATTGAGGGAGAGGTTTTTTGTCCTGGCACCACACTGCCAGGTCTCTGACCTCCTCCCTATAGGCTGTCTCATTGTTGTCGGTGATCAGGCCTACCACTGTGGTGTCCTCAGCAAACTTAACGATGCTGTTGATGTGAGCCATGATAAGCCTTTCAAAGCACTTCATGGCTACCGACGTGAGTGCTATGGGGCAGTAATCATTTATGCAGGTGACCTTCACTTCCTTGGGCACAGAGACTATAGTGGTCTGGTTGAAACATGTTGGTATTACAGACTCGGTCAGGGAGAAGTTGAAAATGTCAGTGAAGACACTTGCCAGTTGGTCCGTGCATGCTCTCTGAGTACAAGTCCTGGTAATCCGTCTGGCCCTGCGGCCTTGTGAATGTTGACCTGTTTTAAAGGTCTTGCTCGCATCGGCTACTGAGTCCGTTATCGCACAGTCGTCCGGAACAGCTGGTGCTCTCATGCATGCTTCAGTGTTGCTTGCCTCGAAGTGAGCATAAAAAGCATTTAGCTCGTCTGGTGGGCTCGCGTCACTGGGCAGGTTTCCCTTTGTAGTCCGTAATAGTTTTCAAGCCACATCCTGTCAGAGCCGGATTAGTAGGATATAATCTTAATCCTGTATTGACGCTTTGTCTGTTTGATGGTTCGTCTGAAGGCGTAGCTGGATTTATTATAAGCGTCCGGATTAGTGTCCCGCTCCTTGAAAGCAGGGGCTTCAGCCTTTAGCTCGGTGAGGATGTTGCCTGTATTCCATGGCTTCTGGTTGGGATATGTACGTACGGTCACTGTGGGGATGATGTCGTTAATGCACTTATTGATGAAGCCGATGACAGGTGGTATACTCCTCAATGCCATTGGACGAATCCCGGAACATATTCCAGTCTGTGCTGCAAAACAGTCCTGTAGTTTAGCATCTGCGTAATCTGACCACTTCCGTATTGAGCGAGTCACTGGTGCTTCCTGCTATAATTTTTGCTTGTAAGCAGGAATCAGGAGGATAGAGTTGTGGTCGTATTTACCAAATGGAGGGCGAGGGAGAGCTTTGTATGTGTCTCTGTGTGTTGAGTACAGGTAGTCTAGAGTTTTTTTTTTTCTCCCTCTGGTTGCACTTGTTCACTGCTACCTGCCAACTAAACAGGTTTTTACTTTCTCCATTTTTTATAATCAATCAATCAAATATATTTACTGATGTCACCAAAACCTAAAACCCCGTTTTATCTTTTTCCCTTTCTTTATTTTTTTATTTTTTTCATTCAACTTTTTCACGCTTTATCTGGACATGGTTCGCCAGGACCTCCACCAGCCGAAGCTAAGTAGTAACATTAACATGATGCCTTCTGATTGCAGTCACTGTACTCATAATATACAGGAGAACGATCGCCTTACGGCGAGGATAGCTGTGCTGCAAGGCCAGCATCATACGCAATCGTTAGGCAAGGGTAATTTCAGTGTAGGAAAGGATGAAACAGCGTCTTGTGCCACCAGTAAGTACAGATGGTAACGTTAGTATAAACCCCCTCGCACGGTCCCCGCAGCCGGACAACTTTCTCATGGCTTCTGGAGGGAAACGCTGTAGGAATGCTCAACCGGTGTCGCTTATTCAGCCGACAGAAACTTTCAACCGGTTCAAATCAAATCTAATGTATTTATAAAGCCCTTCTTACATCAGCTGATATCTCAAAGTGCTGTACAGAAACCCAGCCTAAAACCCCAAACAGCAAGCAATACAGGTGTAGAAGCACGGTGGCTAGGAAAAACTCCCTAGAAAGGCCAAAAGCCTAGGAAGAAACCTAGAGAGGAACCAGGCTATGAGGGGTGGCTAGGAAAAACTCCCTAGAAAGGCCAAAACCTAGGAAGAAACCTAGAGAGGAACCAGGCTATGAGGGGTGGCCAGTCCTCTTCTGGCTGTGCAGGGTGGATATTATAACAGAACATGGTCAAGATGTTAAAATGTTAAAATGTTCATAAATGACCAGCATGGTCAAATAATAATAATCATAGTAGTTGTCGAGGGTGCAACAAGCACGTCCGGTGAATAGGTCAGGGTTCCATAGCCGCAGGCAGAACAGTTGAAACTGGAGCAGCAGCACGGCCAGGTGGACTGGGGACAGCAAGGAGTCATCATACCAGGTAGTCCTGAGGCATGGTCCTAGGGCTCAGGTCCTCCGAGAGAAAGACAGAAAGAGAGAAAGAGAGAATTAGAGAGAGCATATTTAAATACACAAAGGACACCGGATAAGACAAGAGAAATACTCCAGATGTAACAGACTGACCCTAGCCCCCGACACATAAACTACTGCAGCATAAATACTGGAGGCTGAGACAGGAGGGATCAGAAGACACTGTGGCCCCATCCGATGATACCCCCGGACAGGGCCAAACAGGCAGGATATAACCCCACCCACTTTGCCAAAGCACAGCCCCCACACCACTAGAGGGATATCTCCAACCACCAACTTACCATCCCGGGACAAGGCCAAGTATAGCCCACAAAGACCTCCGCCACGGCACAACCCAAGGGGGGGGGTGCCAACCCAGACAGGAAGACCACGTCAGTGACTCAACCCACTCAAGTGACGCACCCCTCCTAGGGACGGCATGGAAGAACACCAGTAAGCCAGTGACTCAGCCCCTGTAATAGGGGTAGAGGTAGAGAATCCCAGTGGAGAGAGGAGGGAACTGGCAAGGCAGAGACAGCAAGGGCGGTTCGTTGCTCCAGCCTTTCCGTGTCGTCGTTCAGCCTTGGTGAAACATAAGATATTACAGTTTTTAAGTAGCATTGGTAGGATAGTCACTGTTCTGATGTCCAGAAATTATTTTCGGTCGTAAGAGACGGTAGCAGCAACATTATGTACAAAATAAGTAAAAAAATAAGTTGTTATGGATCCCCATTAGTTCCTGCCGAGGCAGCAGCTACTCTTCCTGGGGTTTATTATAGATCCCCATTAGTTCCTGCCAAGGCAGCAGCTACTCTTCCTGGGGTTTATTATGGATCCCCATTAGTTCCTGCCAAGGCAGCAGCTACTCTTCCTGGGGTTTATTATGGATCCCCATTAGTTCCTGCCAAGGCAGCAGCTACTCTTCCTGGGGTTTATTATGGATCCCCATTAGTTCCTGCCAAGACAGCAGCTACTCTTCCTGGGGTTTATTATGGATCCCCGTTAGTTCCTGCCAAGGCAGCAGCTACTCTTCCTGGGGTTTATTATGGATCCCCATTAGTTCCTGTCAAGGCAGCAGCTACTCTTCCTGGGGTTTATTATGGATCCCCATTAGTTCCTGCCAAGGCAGCAGCTACTCTTCCTGGGGTTTATTATAGATCCCCATTAGCTCCTGCCAAGACAGCAGCTACTCTTCCTGGGGTTTATTATGGATCCCCATTAGTTCCTGCCAAGGCAGCAGCTACTCTTCCTGGGGTTTATTATGGATCCCCATTAGTTCCTGCCAAGGCAGCAGCTACTCTTCCTGGGGTTTATTATGGATCCCCATTAGTTCCTGCCAAGGCAGCAGCTACTCTTCCTGGGGTTTATTATGGATCCCCATTAGTTCCTGCCAAGGCAGCAGCTACTCTTCCTGGGGTTTATTATGGATCCCCATTAGTTCCTGCCGAGGCAGCAGCTACTCTTCCTGGGGTTTATTATGGATCCCCATTAGTTCCTGCCAAGGCAGCAGCTACTCTTCCTGGGGTCCAGCAAAATTAAGGCAGTTATACAATTTTAAAAACATTACAATACATTCATAACAGATTTCAAAACCGGACTGTGTGCCCTCAGACCCCTGCTCTACTACCACATATCTACAACACAAAATCCATGTGTACGTGTGTGTATAGTGTGTATGTTATCGTGTGTTTGTATGCATGTGTCAATTTATTCATATCCCTTCTTACATCAGCTGATATCCATGTGTAGGTGTGTCTGTTTCTGTGTGTGTGTGTGTCTCTTCCCAGTCCCCGCTGATCCATAAGGTGTATTTTCATCTGTTTCTTAAATCTGATTCTACTGCTGCATCAGTTACCTGATGTGGAATAGAGTTCCATGTAGTCATGGCTCTATGTAGTACTGTGCTCCTCCCATAGTCTGTTCTGGACTTGGGGACTGTGAAGAGACCTCTGGTGGCATGTCTTGTGGGGTATGGATGGGTGTCTGAGCTGTGTGCCAGTAATTTAGACAGACAGCTCGGTTCATTCAACATGTCAATACCTCCAACTTTGAGCCAGGAGAGATTGACATGCATATTATTATTAATATGTGTACATCCAAGGTGCAGCCCTGTTCTGGGCCAATTGTAATTTTCCTAAGTCCCTCTGTGGCACCTGACCACACGACTGAACAGTAGTCCAGGTGTAACAAAACTAGGGCCTGTAGGACCTGCCTTGTTGATAGTGTTGTTAAGAAGGTAGAAACTAGGGCCTGTAGGACCTGCCTTGTTGATAGTGTTGTTAAGAAGGTAGAAACTAGGGCCTGTAGGACCTGCCTTGTTGATAGTGTTGTTAAGAAGGCAGAGCAGTGCTTTATTATGGACAGACTTCTCCCCATCTTAGCTACTGTTGTATCAATATGTTTTTACCATGACAGTTTACAATCCAGAGTTACTCCAAGCTGTTTAGTCACTTCAACTTGCTCAATTTCCACATTATTCATTACAAGATTTAGTTGAGGTTTAGGTTTTAGTGAATGATTTGTCCCAAATTCAATGCTTTTAATTTTTTTAATATTTAGGACTATTTACCTTTGTTTTATATGTAACGTAAGCGCTTGGAGTCAGGAAGTGCAGAAGGTATGTTTAATGATAATAAAATTTGGCTTGTCACCGAAAACACTCAAACTTTAATAGATTCACAATCGAGAGCATCCTGTCGGGCTGTATCACCGCCTGGTACGGCAACTGCTCCGCCCGCATCCCCAGGGCTCTCCAGAGGGTAGTGAGGTCTGCACAACGCATCACCGGGGGCAAACTACCTGCCCTCCTGGACAACAACCACCCGATATCACAGGAAGGCAACAAAACGATCATCAAGGACAACAACCACCCGAGCCACTTCCTGTTTACCCCGCTATCATCCAGAAGGCGAGGTCAGTACAGGTGTATCAAAGCTGGGGACCGAGAGACTGATAAACAGCTTCTATCTCAAGGCCATCAGACTGTTAAACAGCCATCACTAACATTGAGTGGCTGCTGCCAACATACAGACTCATCTCTAGCCACTTTAATAATAAAAAATTGGATGTAATAAATGTATCATTAGTCACTTTAAACTATGCCACTTGTTTACATGTTTACATACCCTACATTACTCATCTCATATGTATATACTGTACTCTATTTACATTTAAGTCATTTAGCAGACGCTCTTATCCAGAGCGACTTACAAATTGGTGCATTCACCTTATGATATCCAGTGGAACAACCACTTTACAATAGTGCATCTAAATCTTTTAAGGGGGGGGTTAGAAGGATTACTTTATCCTATCCCAGGTATTCCTTGAAGAGGTGGGGTTTCAGGTGTCTCCGGAAGGTGGTGATTGACTCCGCTGTCCTGGCGTCGTGAGGGAGCTTGTTCCACCATTGGGGTGCCAGAGCAGCGAACAGTTTTGACTGGGCTGAGCGGGAACTGTGCTTCCTCAGAGGTAGGGAGGCGAGCAGGCCAGAGGTGGATGAACGCAGTGCCCTTGTTTGGGTGTAGGGCCTGATCAGAGCCTGAAGGTACGGAGGTGCCGTTCCCCTCACAGCTCCGTAGGCAAGCACCATGGTCTTGTAGCGGATGCGAGCTTCGACTGGAAGCCAGTGGAGAGAGCGGAGACTCTATACCATCTACTGCATCTTGCCTATGCCGTTCGGCCATCGCTCAACCATATATATTTTTATGTACATATTCTTATTCATTCCTTTACATTAGTGTGCAAAAGGTAGTTGTTGTGAAATTGTTAAGATTACTTATTAGATATACTTATACTGCATGGTCGGAACTAGAAGCACAAGCATTTCGCTACACTCGCATTAAAATCTGCTAACCATGTGTATGTGACCAATAACATCTGCTGATGGGGTCTGAGGTCTAAATAAAGATGAGGTCTGAGGTCTAAATAAAGATGAGGTCTGAGGTCTAAATAAAGATGAGGTCTGAGGGCTAAATAAAGATGAGGTCTAAATAAAGATGAGGTCTGAGGTCTAAATAAAGATGAGGTCATGAGGTCTAAATAAAGATGAGGTCTGAGGTCTAAATAAAGATGAGGTCTGAGGTCTAAATAAAGATGAGGTCTGAGGTCTAAATAAAGATGAGGTCTAAATAAAGATGAGGTCTGAGGTCTAAATAAAGATGAGGTCTGAGGGCTAAATAAAGTGAGAGTAATCAGGGTGATGAAGAGGTCTGAGGTGATGATGGTGCCAGGATCTCTGGTTAGTAGACCGGCAACGTCAAGCGCTGGAGAGAGGGAGTTGGCCTGACATCATAATGTAGTTTCTGCTTTTTTATTTCGGTTTAGTCACATGATTTTTCAATTTGCAGAAGTGTGTCAATCAGTTGTGCTGCCAGACTTATTTGCCGTTCCTTTAATCATCCAGATAAAACGATTGGTTAAATGAATCGTCTTTTAAACCTTAACCCAGAACTAACTAAATAGCAATTAATATGAATCAACTCTGTATGAAGATTAAGTCATGAAGGAAATGGTGGTCACACCAGATACTGACAGGTTTTCTGATCCACGCCCCTACCCCTTTTTTTTTTACGGGATCTGTGACAAACAGACAGACAGACCAGACAGACAGACAGACAGACAGACCTAAAGACAGACAGACAGAGAGACAGACTAGAACAGGTGTCTGGCTCTAAGCTCTCTCCTCTGACCTTGTGGCCCTAGGATTAAACTCCACTTCCCAGAAGGCCCCGCGGCTGTCTTTAAATCCCTGAATAGGCTTTAATCTGCGTCCTGTCTCGAGCAGATCAACAGACAGAGAGAAAGTACAGAGAAGGGCAACTACCGGACAACATGCCGCTGAAACGACAGGGTGAGACTTTATCGATGTGTGTGTATGAGACAACTTCACAGAGACGAGAACATGCTGGAGAAAATGTCTTCAGAACTATAGCTGATTTGACGATGTGATTTGGGTGTGTCTGTGTGAGAGAGGGACTGGTGTGTGTGTGTGTGTGTGTGTGTGTGTGTGTTGTCAGTCTGTTGACTGTTAGTAAGTCAGCCTTGTCTAGTGTGAGCCAGAATGGAGTCTATCTCCTGTTTCTGTAGTGTGAGCCAGAATGGAGCCAGAATGGAGACTATCTCCTGTTTCTGTAGTGTGAGCCAGAATGGAGCCAGAATGGAGACTATCTCCTGTTTCTGTAGTGTGAGCCAGCGTGATGTCGCGCCCCCCTTGGCAAGGCTCTGTTAGTTGTAAACCAGAACTGTGTTCCCCCCCCAGACACGGAGCGAGCCCTCCAGGTCATAGAAGCCTCTCAGATGGGAGACGAAGGTTTTAAGAACAGAGCTGAACAACTCCTCAACATCTTCCAGAGCGACCTGTTCCAGGCTCTACTGGGTGAGATACCCTGATACACTGATACACACACTGATACACACTGATACACACTGATACACCCTGATACACCCTGATACACCCTGATACACTGATACACACCCTGATACACACTGATACACACTGATACACCCTGATACACCCTGATACACAATGATACACACTGATACACAATGATACACACTGATACACACTGATACACACTGATACACACACTGATACACAATGATACACACTGATACACTGATACACCCTGATACACCCTGATACACAATGATACACACTGATACACACTGATACACACTGATACACACACTGATACACACTGATACACACTGATACACACACTGATACACAATGATACACCCTGATACACTGATACACACTGATACACACTGATACACTGATACACACTGATACACAATGATACACACTGATACACACTGATACACCCTGATACACACACAACCTCTCACACACACAACCTCTCACACACAACGCTCTCACACACAACGCTCTCTCTCACACACACACACACACACACACACACACACACACACACACACACACACACACACACACACACACACACACACACACACACACACACACACACACAACCTCTCACACACACAACCTCTCACACACACACACACACACAACCTCTCACACACACAACCTCTCACACACACACACA
Source organism: Salmo salar (assembly GCF_905237065.1). Classification (NCBI taxonomy): domain Eukaryota; kingdom Metazoa; phylum Chordata; class Actinopteri; order Salmoniformes; family Salmonidae; genus Salmo; species Salmo salar. The sequence continues at coordinate 82,988,849 of NC_059459.1, forward strand.
CACACACACAACCTCTCACACACACACACACACACACACACAACCTCTCACACACACACACACACACACACACACAACCTCACACACACAACCTTCACACACACACACACACACACACACACACACAACCTCACACACACAACCTCACACACACAACCTCACACACACAACCTCACACACACACAACCTCACACACACAACCGCACACACACAC
>NC_059459.1:82994062-82996562 GCF_905237065.1 Salmo salar
CTGACTCCATCTCTACTCTCTCCAGATATCAGTTACTGACTCCATTGCTCTCTCTCCAGATATCAGTTGCTGACTCCATCTCTACTCTCTCCAGATATCAGTTACTGACTCCATCTCTACTCTCTCCAGATATCAGTTACTGACTCTATCTCTACTCTCTCCAGATATCAGTTACTGACTCCATCTCTACTCTCTCCAGATATCAGTTACTGACTCCATTGCTCTCTCTCCAGATATCAGTTACTGACTCCATCTCTACTCTCTCCAGATATCAGTTACTGACTCCATTGCTCTCTCCAGATATCAGTTGCTGACTCCATCTCTACTCTCTCCAGATATCAGTTACTGACTCCATCTCTACTCTCTCCAGATATCAGTTACTGACTCCATCTCTACTCTCTCCAGATATCAGTTGCTGACTCCATTGCTCTCTCTCCAGATATCAGTTACTGACTCCATCTCTACTCTCTCCAGATATCAGTTACTGACTCCATCTCTACTCTCTCCAGATATCAGTTGCTGACTCCATTGCTCTCTCTCCAGATATCAGTTACTGACTCCATCTCTACTCTCTCCAGATATCAGTTACTGACTCCATTGCTCTCTCTCCAGATATCAGTTGCTGACTCTATCTCTACTCTCTCCAGATATCAGTTACTGACTCCATCTCTACTCTCTCCAGATATCAGTTACTGACTCTATCTCTACTCTCTCCAGATATCAGTTACTGACTCCATCTCTACTCTCTCCAGATATCAGTTACTGACTCCATTGCTCTCTCTCCAGATATCAGTTACTGACTCCATCTCTACTCTCTCCAGATATCAGTTGCTGACTCCATTGCTCTCTCTCCAGATATCAGTTGCTGACTCCATTGCTCTCTCTCCAGATATCAGTTGCTGACTCCATTGCTCTCTCTCCAGATATCAGTTACTGACTCCATTGCTCTCTCTCCAGATATCAGTTGCTGACTCCATTGCTCTCTCTCCAGATATCAGTTACTGACTCCATCTCTACTCTCTCCAGATATCAGTTACTGACTCCATTGCTCTCTCTCCAGATATCAGTTGCTGACTCCATTGCTCTCTCTCCAGATATCAGTTACTGACTCCATTGCTCTCTCTCCAGATATCAGTTGCTGACTCCATTGCTCTCTCTCCAGATATCAGTTACTGACTCTATCTCTACTCTCTCCAGATATCAGTTACTGACTCCATCTCTACTCTCTCCAGATATCAGTTACTGACTCTATCTCTACTCTCTCCAGATATCAGTTACTGAATCCATCTCTACTCTCTCCAGATATCAGTTACTGACTCCATCTCTACTCTCTCCAGATATCAGTTACTGACTCCATCTCTACTCTCTCCAGATATCAGTTGCTGACTCCATTGCTCTCTCTCCAGATATCAGTTACTGACTCCATTGCTCTCTCTCCAGATATCAGTTACTGACTCCATCTCTACTCTCTCCAGATATCAGTTACAGACTCCATCTCTACTCTCTCCAGATATCAGCTACTGACTCCATTGCTCTCTCTCCAGATATCAGTTGCTGACTCTATCTCTACTCTCTCCAGATATCAGTTACTGACTCCATTGCTCTCTCTCCAGATATCAGTTGCTGACTCCATCTCTACTCTCTCCAGATATCAGTTACTGACTCCATCTCTACTCTCTCCAGATATCAGTTACTGACTCCATTGCTCTCTCTCCAGATATCAGTTACTGACTCCATTGCTCTCTCTCCAGATATCAGTTACTGACTCCATTGCTCTCTCTCCAGATATCAGTTACTGACTCCATTGCTCTCTCTCCAGATATCAGTTACTGACTCCATCTCTACTCTCTCCAGATATCAGTTACTGACTCCATCTCTACTCTCTCCAGATATCAGTTACTGACTCTATCTCTACTCTCTCCAGATATCAGTTACTGACTCCATTGCTCTCTCTCCAGATATCAGTTACTGACTCCATCTCTACTCTCTCCAGATATCAGTTGCTGACTCCATCTCTACTCTCTCCAGATATCAGTTACTGACTCCATCTCTACTCTCTCCAGATATCAGTTGCTGACTCCATCTCTACTCTCTCCAGATATCAGTTGCTGACTCCATCTCTACTCTCTCCTAACCCAGTTATATGATCTGTGTTTGTAAGTCTATATTCTCTCTCTCCAGATATCAGTTACTGACTCCATCTCTACTCTCTCCTAACCCAGTTATATGATCTGTGTTTGTAAGTCTATATTCTCTCTCTCCAGATATCAGTTACTGACTCCATCTCTACTCTCTCCAGATATCAGTTGCTGACTCCATCTCTACTCTCTCCAGATATCAGTTACTGACTCCATCTCTACTCTCTCCAGATATCAGTTGCTGACTCCATCTCTACTCTCTCCAGATATCAGTTGCTGACTCCATCTCTACTCTCTCCTAACCCAGTTATATGATCTGTGTTTGTAAGTCTATATTCTCTCTCTCCAGATATCAGTTACTG
>NC_059459.1:83001562-83084062 GCF_905237065.1 Salmo salar
CTTGTCTGTCTGTGTGCGTGCGTGTGTGTGTGTCCCCGTGTGTGTGTGTGTGTGTGTGTGTGTGTGTGTGTGTGTGTGTGTGTGTGTGTGTGTGTGTGTGTGTGTGTGTGTGTGTGTGTGTGTGAGAGAGACACGTGCGTTTGTGTCAGACAGAGGGAATGGCACGTGTGTGTGTGTGTGTGTGTGTGTGTGTGTGTGTGTGTGTGTGTGTGTGTGTGTGTGTGTGTGTGTGTGTGTGTGTGTGTGTGGGTTATGAGAGAGATGCATTCGTGTTATTGTGATGTATGAAAGAGGTGTGGTGTGTGTGTGTGTGTGTGTGTATATGAGAGAGATGCATTCGTGTTATTGTGATGTATGAAAGAGGTGTGTGTGTGTGACAGAGACACATGTGTCCTGTGTTTGTGGTGCCCAACATTTCATCTGTAGTGGTTGGAAGCCACTGCTGCTGTGGCAAAGACCAACTGGGATTTTGGTTTTTTTTCCCCAGTTCTTCAACGATCAGTTCTCGTCCTAATTCTGTAAGATTTCCATACATTTTCTATGAGCTATATTTGCGTTGGCCATTCTTTGAGTTACCATTCTTTGAGTTACCATTCTTTGAGTTACCATTCTTTGAGTTACCATTCTTTGAGTTGGCCTAGCTTTGAGTTAGCCTAGCTTTGAGTTAGCCTAGCTTTGAGTTACCATTGCTTTGAGTCAGCCTAGCTTTGAGTTAGCCTAGCTTTGAGTTAGCCTAGCTTTGAGTTACCATTGCTTTGAGTTACCATTGCTTTGAGTTAGCCTAGCTTTGAGTTAGCCTAGCTTTGAGTTACCATTGCTTTGAGTTAGCCTAGCTTTGAGTTACCATTGCTTTGAGTTAGCATTGCTTTGAGTTAGCATTGCTTTGAGTTAGCATTGCTTTGAGTTAGCATTGCTTTGAGTTAGCCTAGCTTTGAGTTAGCCTAGCTTTGAGTTAGCCTAGCTTTGAGTTACCATTGCTTTGAGTTACCATTGCTGTGAGTTACCATTGCTTTGAGTTAGCCTAGCTTTGAGTCAGCCTAGCCTTGAGTCAGTCAGCCTAGCCTTGAGTCAGCCTAGCCTTGAGTCAGCCTAGCTTTGAGTGTCTCTGTCTGGAATATTTGCTCTTCTGAGGGGGATACTAAGAAGCAAGCTATATCTACTCAGGCTTTTATAAAGCTAGCCAGCTTCAGTTAGCTTCACATTCCAGCTCAGGCTTTTATAAAGCTAGCCAGCTTCAGTTAGTTTCACATTCCAGCTCAGGCTTTTATAAAGCTGGCCAGCTTCAGTTAGCTTCACATTCCAGCTCAGGCTTTTATAAAGCTAGCCAGCTTCAGTTAGCTTCACATTCCAGCTCAGGCTTTTATAAAGCTAGCCAGCTTCAGTTAGCTTCACATTCCAGCTCAGGCTTTTATAAAGCTAGCCAGCTTCAGTTAGCTTCACATTCCAGCTCAGGCTTTTATAAAGCTAGCCAGCTTCAGTTAGCTTCACATTCCAGCTCAGGCTATATCAGTACTACGAAGATGGATATTAATCATGCACCTGCAACTTTTTCAAGGCTGCTCGAGCTTGGCTTGTAACTGCACGTCGATGTCGCACAAGGTTAGTCAAACGACAAACTCTTAAGACAATACTGAAACATCAATCCATGGGCGGGTCACTGCCACATTTTAATTTGTGCCAAAATGAAAACGGATTAAATGTTATCTTGCAAATTCAGCTATGGTCTGAAAGGCTTTTAGAATCAGCTATTCACTGAAAGGCTTTTAGAATCAGGTTCTTTACAGACAGGCTCTTGACAGACAGGCTCTTGACAGACAGGCTCTCGACAGACAGGCTCTCGACAGACAGGCTCTCGACAGACAGGCTCTCGACAGACAGGCTCTCTACAGACAGGCTCTCGACAGACAGGCTCTCGACAGACAGGCTCTCGACAGACAGGCTCTCGACAGACAGGCTCTCGACAGACAGGCTCTCGACATAGGCTCTTTACAGACAGGCTCGCTACAGACAGGCTCTCGACACACAGGCTCTTGACAGACAGGCTCTCTACAGACAGGCTCTCGACAGACAGGCTCTTTACAGACAGGCCCTTTACAGACAGGCTCTTTACAGACAGGCTCTTGACAGACAGGCTCTTTACAGACAGGCTCTTTACAGACAGGCTCTCTACAGACAGGCTCTTTACAGACAGGCTCTCTACAGACAGGCTCTTGACAGACAGGCTCTTGACAGACAGGCTCTTTACAGACAGGCTCTCGACAGACAGGCTCTCGACAGACAGGCTCTTTACAGACAGGCTCTTGACAGACAGGCTCTTTACAGACAGGCTCTCGACAGACAGGCTCTCGACAGACAGGCTCTCGACAGACAGGCTCTCGACAGACAGGCTCTCGACAGACAGGCTCTCGACAGACAGGCTCTTTACAGACAGGCTCTTTACAGACAGGCTCTTTACAGACAGGCTCTTTACAGACAGGCTCTCGACAGACAGGCTCTCGACAGACAGGCTCTCGACAGACAGGCTCTCTACAGACAGGCTCTTTACAGACAGGCTCTTTACAGACAGGCTCTCGACAGACAGGCTCTCGACAGACAGGCTCTCGACAGACAGGCTCTCGACAGACAGGCTCTCGACAGACAGGCTCTCGACAGACAGGCTCTCGACAGACAGGCTCTCTACAGACAGGCTCTTTACAGACAGGCTCTTTACAGACAGGCTCTCTACAGACAGGCTCTTTACAGACAGGCTCTCGACAGACAGGCTCTCGACAGACAGGCTCTTGACAGACAGGCTCTCGACAGACAGGCTCTCTACAGACAGGCTCTTTACAGACAGGCTCTTTACAGACAGGCTCTTTACAGACAGGCTCTTTACAGACAGGCTCTCTACAGACAGGCTCTCTACAGACAGGCTCTTTACAGACAGGCTCTTTACAGACAGGCTCTCTACAGACAGGCTCTTTACAGACAGGCTCTTTACAGACAGGCTCTCGACAGACAGGCTCTCGACAGACAGGCTCTCGACATAGGCTCTTTACAGACAGGCTCTCGACATAGGCTCTTTACAGACAGGCTCGCTACAGACAGGCTCTCGACAGACAGGCTCTCTACAGACAGGCTCTTTACAGACAGGCTCTCGACAGACAGGCTCTTTAAAGACAGGCTCTTTACAGACAGGCTCTTTACAGACAGGCTCTTTTCTCTTTTCAAACCAGCCACTTGAGTTCTTTAGACCATGTTGCACCTCACCTGACTGACTGACATGAGAAAGATGCGTACTGGCACCCAAATTGTTATATTTTTCCGACCGCTGATAATTACAAAACATACTCTGATCAGAATCCTATCTCCGTTAGGATACACGTCAACTACTCAGCATACCGGTTTCTCTTAACAACGTTTTGAAGCTATATAGCGTTTGTTTAATTTTAATTTGTTTACAAACATTAGATACATTATATTCTTCAAGAATCAATAGGTAAATACAGTATCATTAATTTATAAGTAAAAAAATGTATCATACAACGTCATACAACAGTTAAACTGTTCAAGACGTTTTAAATGCATTCTGTCATTACTAAATGCATTCTGTGATTACTAAATGCATTCTGTCATTACTAAATGCATTCTGTCATTACTAAATGCATTCTGTCATTACTAAATGCATTCTGTCATTACTAAATGCATTCTGTGATTACTAAATGCATTATGTTTTTACTAAATGCAATCTGTCATTACTAAATGCATTCTGTCATTACTAAATGCATTCTGTCATTACTAAATGCATTCTGTCATTACTAAATGCATTCTGTGATTACTAAATGCATTCTGTGATTACTAAATGCAATCTGTCATTACTAAATGCATTCTGTCATTACTAAATGCATTCTGTCATTACTAAATGCATTCTGTGATTATTAAATGCATTCTGTGATTACTAAATGTATTATGTTTTTACTAAATGCAATCTGTCATTACTAAATGCATTCTGTCATTACTAAATGCATTCTGTGATTACTACAGTGGGGGGAAAAAGTATTTGATCCCCTGCTGATTTTGTACGTTTGCCCACTGACAAAGAAATGATCAGTCTATAATTTGAATAGTGAGAGACAGAATAACAACAAAAATATCAAGAAAAATGCATGTCAAAAATGTTATAAAATTATTTACATTTTAATGAGGGAAATAAGTATTTGACCCCCTCTCAATCAGAAAGATTTCTGGCTCCCAGGTGTCTTTTATACAGGTAACTAGTAGAGATTAGGAGCACACTCTTAAAGGGAGTGCTCCTAATCTCAGTTTGTTACCTGTAAAGAAGACACCTGTCCACAGAAGCAATCAATCAATCAGATTCCAAACTCTCCACCATGGCCAAGACCAAAGAGCTCTCCAAGGATGTCAGGGACAAGATTGTAGACCTACACAAGGCTGGAATGGGCTACAAGACCATCGCCAATCAGCTTGGTGAGAAGGTGACAACAGTTGGTGCGATTATTCGCAAATGGAAGAAACACAAAAGAACTGTCAATCTCCCTCGGCCTGGGGCTCCATGCAAGATCTCACCTCGTGGAGTTGCAGTGATCATGAGAACCGTGAGGAATCAGCCCAGAACTACACGGGAGGATCTTGTCAATGATCTCAAGGCAGCTGGGACCATAGTCACCAAGAAAACAATTGGTAACACACTACGCCGTGAAGGACTGAAATCCTGCAGCGCCCGCAAGGTCCCCCTGCTCAAGAAAGCACATATACATGCCCGTCTGAAGTTTGCCAATGAACATTTGAATGATTCAGAGGACAACTGGTGAAAGTGTTGTGGTCAGATGAGACCAAAATGGATCTCTTTGGCATCAACTCAACTCACCGTGTTTGGAGGAGGAGGAATGCTGCCTATGACCCCAAGAACACCCTCCCCACCGTCAAACATGGAGGTGGAAACATTATGCTTTGGGGGTGTTTTTCTGCTAAGGAGACAGGACTACTTCACCGCATCAAAGGGACGATGGACGGGGCCTTGTACCGTCAAATATTGGGTGAGATATTGGGCCACTCCTTCCCTCAGCCAGGGGATTGAAAATGGGTCGTGGATGGGTATTCCAGCATGACAATGACCCAAAACACACGGCCAAGGCAACAAAGGAGTGGCTCAAGAAGAAGCACATTAAGGTCCTGGAGTGGCCTAGCCAGTCTCCAGACCTTAATCCCATAGAAAATCTGTGGAGGGAGCTGAAGGTTCGAGTTGCCAAACGTCAGCCTCAAAACCTTAATGACTTGGAGAAGATCTGCAAAGAGGAGTGGGACAAAATCCCTCCTGAGATGTGTGCAAACCTGGTGGCCAAATACAAGAAACGTCTGACCTCTGTGATTGCCAACAAGGGTTTTGCCACCAAGTACTAAGTAATGTTTTGCAGAGGGGTCAAATACTGTTTTCCCTCATTAAAATGCAAATCCATTTATAACATTTTTGACATGCATTTTTCTCTGGATTTTTTGTTGTTGTTATTCTGTCTCTCACTGTTCAAATAAACCTCCTATTAAAATGATAGACTGATCATTTCTTTGTAAGTGGGCAAACGTACAAAATCAGCAGGGGATCAAATACTTTTTTCCCCCACTGTAAATGCATTCTGTGATTACTAAATGTGTAATGTGAGGGAAGTGAGAGTGATTCTGTTGGAACTTTTGTGAGTGTAATATTTACTGTTAATTCTTAGTGTTTATTATCTACTTCACTTACTTTGGCAATGTTAACATGTGTTTCCATGCCGATAAAGCCCTTAGATTGAAATGAGAGAGAGAGAGAGAGATAGTGATGAAGGAGAGCATATTAAAATAATTCTACTTCAGACACTGAGAGTTAAAAATAGATATAGCTAGTGCTATATTTGGGCTCCAACTCTGTCTTAAGTTGTGATCGCACACGCACACGCACGCGCACGCACACGCACACACGTGCACGTCTTAAATAAAAAAAAAATGACATAAGTATTCAGACCCTTTTGCAATGAGACTAGAAATTGAGCTCAGGTGCATCCTGTTTTCCATTGATCATCCTTGAGATGTTTCTACAACTTGATTGGAGTCCACCTGTGGTAAATTCAATTGATTGGACATGATTTGTAAAGGCACACAGCTATATTATCTATATAAGGTCCCACAGTTGACAGTGTCAGTATCACGTTTCAGGACAAGACCCAGATGCAGACAGTGTAACAGCAGTTTATGACTAGATCAGGGGGCAGACAAAATCAGAGGTCAGTAATCCAGATCAGAGTCCATAAGGTACTGAACGGCAGGCAGGCTCAGGGTCAGGTCAGGCAGAGATCAATAATCCAGGGTGGTATGACAAGGTACAGAATGGCAGGGAGAATGGTCAAAACCGGGAAAACTAGAAAACAAGAACTTCAGAAATGACGGGGGAGAAAAACGCTGGTAGGCTTGACGAACAAAACAAACTGGCAACAGACAAACAGAGAACACAGGTATAAATACACAGGGGATAATGAGGGGAGACACCTGGTGGGGGGTGAAGACAAGCACAAACAAAGGTGAAACAGATCAGGGTGTGACAGTCAGAGTAAAAACCAAGCCATGAGGTCGAAGGAATTGTCCGTAGAGCTCCGAGACAGGATTGAGTCGAGGCACAGATCTGGGGAAGGGTACCAAGAACCCGATGGTCACTCTGACAGAGCTCCAGAGTTCCTCTTTAGAGATGGGAGAACCTTCCAGAAGGACAACCATCTCGGCAGCACTCCACCAATCAGGCCTTTATGGTAGAGTGGCCCAGCCAGAGACTGGACTTGAACCCGATCGAACATCACTGGAGAAACCTGAAAATAGCTGTGTAGCGACGCTCCCCATCCAACCTGACAGAGCTTGAGAGGATCTGCAGAGAAGAATGGGAGGAACTCCCCAAATACAGGTGTGCCAAGCTTGTAGCGTCATACCCAAGAAGACTCGAGGCTGTAATCGCTGCCAAAGGTGCTTCAACAAAGTACTGAGTAAAAGGTCTGAATACTTATATCAATGTGATATAAAAACCCAAATAATTGTTATCGTTTTTTGCTTTGTCATTATGGGGTATCGTGTGTAGATTGATGAAGAAAATAAACTACAATACATTTTAGAATAAGGCTGTAACGTAACAACGTGGTAAAAGTGAAGGGGTCTGAATACTTTCCGAATGCACTGGATATAATATATCAATGTATATAATATATCAATGTATATAATATATCAATGTATATAATATATGAAGAATATTAATATAAAATGGTAGTAAATAACATTTTATTTATTTTTTAATAACAAGAATCAACATAACAGTCGAGTAGAAATGTAATAAATATCAAAGAATAAACTAACTGTCATCCTCACCATTACAGCTACCATCATCAATACTACTACCCATACCTCTACTACCATCATCAATACTACTACCATCACCATTACAGCTACCATCATCAATACTACTACCATCATCAATACTACTACCATCATCAATACTACTACCCATACCTCTACTACCATCATCAATACTACTACCCATACCTCTACTACCATCATCAATACTACTACCCATACCTCTACTACCATCATCAATACTACTACCATCACCATTACAGCTACCATCATCAATACTACTACCATCATCAATACTACTACCATCATCAATACTACTACCCATACCTCTACTACCATCATCAATACTACTACCCATACCTCTACTACCATCATCAATACTACTACCATCATCAATACTACTACCATCATCAATACTACTACCATCATCAATACTACTACCATCATCAATACTACTACCCATACCTCTACTACCATCATCAATACTACTACCATCACCATTACAGCTACCATCATCAATACTACTACCATCATCAATACTACTAACATCATCAATACTACTACCCATACCTCTACTACCATCATCAATACTACTACCCATACCTCTACTACCATCATCAATACTACTACCATCATCAATACTACTACCATCATCAATACTACTACCCATACCTCTACTACCATCATCAATACTACTACCATCATCAATACTACTACCCATACCTCTACTACCATCATCAATACTACTACCATCATCAATACTACTACCCATACCTCTACTACCATCATCAATACTACTACCATCACCATTACAGCTACCATCATCAATACTACTACCATCATCAATACTACTACCCATACCTCTACTACCATCATCAATACTACTACCATCACCATTACAGCTACCATCCTCAATACTACTACCATCATCAATACTACTACCATCATCAATACTACTACCATCATCAATACTACTACCATCATCAATACTACTACCCATACCTCTACTACCATCATCAATACTACTACCATCATCAATACTACTACCCATACCTCTACTACCATCATCAATACTACTACCCATACCTCTACTACCATCACCAATAATAACCCATACCTCTACTACCATCATCAATACCACTACCCATACCTCTACTACCATCATCAATACTACTACCATCATCAATACTACTACCCATACCTCTACTACCATCATCAATACTACTACCATCATCAATACTACTACCCATACCTCTACTACCATCATCAATACTACTACCATCATCAATACTACTACCCATACCTCTACTACCATCATCAATACTACTACCCATACCTCTACTACCATCATCAATACTGCTACCCATACCTCTACTACCATCATCAATACTACTACCATCACCATTACAACTACCATCATCAATACTACTACCCATACCTCTACTACCATCATCAATACTACTACCATCATCAATACTACTACCATCATCAATACTACTACCCATACCTCTACTACCATCATCAATACTACTACCATCATCAATACTACTACCATCATCAATACTACTACCATCATCAATACTACTACCATCATCAATACTACTACCCATACCTCTACTACCATCATCAATACTACTACCATCACCATTACAGCTACCATCATCAATACTACTACCATCATCAATACTACTAACATCATCAATACTACTACCCATACCTCTACTACCATCATCAATACTACTACCCATACCTCTACTACCATCATCAATACTACTACCATCATCAATACTACTACCATCATCAATACTACTACCCATACCTCTACTACCATCATCAATACTACTACCATCATCAATACTACTACCCATACCTCTACTACCATCATCAATACTACTACCATCATCAATACTACTACCCATACCTCTACTACCATCATCAATACTACTACCATCACCATTACAGCTACCATCATCAATACTACTACCATCATCAATACTACTACCATCATCAATACTACTACCCATACCTCTACTACCATCATCAATACTACTACCATCACCATTACAGCTACCATCATCAATACTACTACCATCATCAATACTACTACCATCATCAATACTACTACCATCATCAATACTACTACCATCATCAATACTACTACCCATACCTCTACTACCATCATCAATACTACTACCATCATCAATACTACTACCCATACCTCTACTACCATCATCAATACTACTACCCATACCTCTACTACCATCATCAATACTACTACCCATACCTCTACTACCATCATCAATACCACTACCCATACCTCTACTACCATCATCAATACTACTACCATCATCAATACTACTACCCATACCTCTACTACCATCATCAATACTACTACCATCACCAATACTACTACCCATACCTCTACTACCATCATCAATACTACTACCATCATCAATACTACTACCCATACCTCTACTACCATCATCAATACTACTACCATCACCATTACAGCTACCATCATCAATACTACTACCATCATCAATACTACTACCATCATCAATACTACTACCCATACCTCTACTACCATCATCAATACTACTACCCATACCTCTACTACCATCATCAATACTACTACCATCATCAATACTACTACCATCATCAATACTACTACCATCATCAATACTACTACCATCATCAATACTACTACCCATACCTCTACTACCATCATCAATACTACTACCATCACCATTACAGCTACCATCATCAATACTACTACCATCATCAATACTACTACCATCATCAATACTACTACCCATACCTCTACTACCATCATCAATACTACTACCCATACCTCTACTACCATCATCAATACTACTACCATCATCAATACTACTACCATCATCAATACTACTACCATCATCAATACTACTACCATCATCAATACTACTACCATCATCAATACTACTACCATCATCAATACTACTACCCATACCTCTACTACCATCATCAATACTACTACCATCATCAATACTACTACCATCATCAATACTACTACCATCATCAATACTACTACCATCATCAATACTACTACCCATACCTCTACTACCATCATCAATACTACTACCATCACCATTACAGCTACCATCATCAATACTACTACCATCATCAATACTACTAACATCATCAATACTACTACCCATACCTCTACTACCATCATCAATACTACTACCCATACCTCTACTACCATCATCAATACTACTACCATCATCAATACTACTACCATCATCAATACTACTACCCATACCTCTACTACCATCATCAATACTACTACCATCATCAATACTACTACCCATACCTCTACTACCATCATCAATACTACTACCATCATCAATACTACTACCCATACCTCTACTACCATCATCAATACTACTACCATCACCATTACAGCTACCATCATCAATACTACTACCATCATCAATACTACTACCATCATCAATACTACTACCCATACCTCTACTACCATCATCAATACTACTACCATCACCATTACAGCTACCATCCTCAATACTACTACCATCATCAATACTACTACCATCATCAATACTACTACCATCATCAATACTACTACCATCATCAATACTACTACCCATACCTCTACTACCATCATCAATACTACTACCATCATCAATACTACTACCCATACCTCTACTACCATCATCAATACTACTACCCATACCTCTACTACCATCATCAATACTACTACCCATACCTCTACTACCATCATCAATCCCACTACCCATACCTCTACTACCATCATCAATACTACTACCATCATCAATACTACTACCCATACCTCTACTACCATCATCAATACTACTACCATCACCAATACTACTACCCATACCTCTACTACCATCATCAATACTACTACCATCATCAATACTACTACCCATACCTCTACTACCATCATCAATACTACTACCATCACCATTACAGCTACCATCATCAATACTACTACCATCATCAATACTACTAACATCATCAATACTACTACCCATACCTCTACTACCATCATCAATACTACTACCCATACCTCTACTACCATCATCAATACTACTACCATCATCAATACTACTACCATCATCAATACTACTACCATCATCAATACTACTACCATCATCAATACTACTACCCATACCTCTACTACCATCATCAATACTACTACCATCACCATTACAGCTACCATCATCAATACTACTACCATCATCAATACTACTACCATCATCAATACTACTACCAATACCTCTACTACCATCATCAATACTACTACCCATACCTCTACTACCATCATCAATACTACTACCATCATCAATACTACTACCATCATCAATACTACTACCATCATCAATACTACTACCATCATCAATACTACTACCCATACCTCTACTACCATCATCAATACTACTACCATCACCATTACTGCTACCATCATCAATACTACTACCATCATCAATACTACTACCATCATCAATACTACTACCCATACCTCTACTACCATCATCAATACTACTACCCATACCTCTACTACCATCATCAATACTACTACCATCATCAATACTACTACCATCATCAATACTACTACCCATACCTCTACTACCATCATCAATACTACTACCATCATCAATACTACTACCCATACCTCTACTACCATCATCAATACTACTACCATCATCAATACTACTACCCATACCTCTACTACCATCATCAATACTACTACCATCACCATTACAGCTACCATCATCAATACTACTACCATCATCAATACTACTACCCATACCTCTACTACCATCATCAATACTACTACCATCACCATTACAGCTACCATCCTCAATACTACTACCATCATCAATACTACTACCATCACCAATACTACTACCATCATCAATACTACTACCATCATCAATACTACTACCCATACCTCTACTACCATCATCAATACTACTACCATCATCAATACTACTACCCATACCTCTACTACCATCATCAATACTACTACCCATACCTCTACTACCATCATCAATACTACTACCCATACCTCTACTACCATCATCAATCCCACTACCCATACCTCTACTACCATCATCAATACTACTACCATCATCAATACTACTACCCATACCTCTACTACCATCATCAATACTACTACCATCATCAATACTACTACCCATACCTCTACTACCATCATCAATACTACTACCATCATCAATACTACTACCCATACCTCTACTACCATCATCAATACTACTACCCATACCTCTACTACCATCATCAATACTGCTACCCATACCTCTACTACCATCATCAATACTACTACCATCACCATTACAACTACCATCATCAATACTACTACCCATACCTCTACTACCATCATCAATACTACTACCCATACCTCTACTACCATCATCAATACTACTACCATCATCAATACTACTACCCATACCTCTACTACCATCATCAATACTACTACCATCATCAATACTACTACCATCATCAATACTACTACCATCATCAATACTACTACCATCATCAATACTACTACCCATACCTCTACTACCATCATCAATACTACTACCATCACCATTACAACTACCATCATCAATACTACTACCATCATCAATACTACTACCATCATCAATACTACTACCCATACCTCTACTACCATCATCAATACTACTACCCATACCTCTACTACCATCATCAATACTACTACCATCATCAATACTACTACCATCATCAATACTACTACCCATACCTCTACTACCATCATCAATACTACTACCATCATCAATACTACTACCCATACCTCTACTACCATCATCAATACTACTACCATCATCAATACTACTACCCATACCTCTACTACCATCATCAATACTACTACCATCACCATTACAGCTACCATCATCAATACTACTACCATCATCAATACTACTACCATCATCAATACTACTACCCATACCTCTACTACCATCATCAATACTACTACCATCACCATTACAGCTACCATCCTCAATACTACTACCATCATCAATACTACTACCATCATCAATACTACTACCATCATCAATACTACTACCATCATCAATACTACTACCCATACCTCTACTACCATCATCAATACTACTACCATCATCAATACTACTACCCATACCTCTACTACCATCATCAATACTACTACCCATACCTCTACTACCATCATCAATACTACTACCCATACCTCTACTACCATCATCAATCCCACTACCCATACCTCTACTACCATCATCAATACTACTACCATCATCAATACTACTACCCATACCTCTACTACCAGCATCAATACTACTACCATCACCAATACTACTACCCATACCTCTACTACCATCATCAATACTACTACCATCATCAATACTACTACCCATACCTCTACTACCATCATCAATACTGCTACCCATACCTCTACTACCATCATCAATACTACTACCATCACCATTACAACTACCATCATCAATACTACTACCCATACCTCTACTACCATCATCAATACTACTACCCATACCTCTACTACCATCATCAATACTACTACCATCATCAATACTACCATCATCAATACTACTACCATCACCATTACAACTACCATCATCAATACTACTACCCATACCTCTACTACCATCATCAATACTACTACCTATACCTCAACTACCATCATCAATACTACTACCATCATCAATACTACCATCATCAATACTACTACCATCATCAATACTACTACCCATACCTCTACTACCATCATCAATACTACTACCCATACCTCTACTACCATCTTCAATACTACTACCATACCTCTACTACCATCATCAATACTACTACCATCATCAATACTACTACCCATACCTCTACTACCATCATCAATACTACTACCCATACCTCTACTACCATCATCAATACTACTACCATCATCAATACTACTACCATCATCAATACTACTACCCATACCTCTACTACCATCACCAATACTACTACCCATACCTCTACTACAATCATCAATACTACTACCATCATCAATACTACTACCCATACCTCTACTACCATCACCAATACTACTACCCATACCTCTACTACCATCATCAATACTACTACCCATACCTCTACTACCATCATCAATACTACTACCATCACCAATACTACTACCCATACCTCTACTACCATCATCAATACTACTACCATCATCAATACTACTACCCATACCTCTACTACCATCATCAATACTACTACCATCATCAATACTACTACCCATACCTCTACTACCATCACCATTACAACTACCATCATCAATACTACTACCCATACCTCTACTACCCATACCTCTACTACCATCATCAATACTACTACCCATACCTCTACTACCATCATCAATACTACTACCCATACCTCTACTACCATCATCAATACTACTACCATCATCAATACTACTACCATCATCAATACTACTACCATCATCAATACTACTACCCATACCTCTACTACCATCATCAATACTACTACCATCACCATTACAACTGCCATCATCAATACTACTACCAACATCAATACTACTACCACCATACCTCTACTACCACCATACCTCTACTACCCATACCTCTACTACCACCATCAATACTACTACCACCATACCTCTACTACCACCATACCTCTACTACCACCATGCCTCTAGTACCCATACCTCTACTACCCATATCTCTACTACCCATACCTCTACTACCCATACCACTACTACCCATACCACTACTACCCATACCCCTACTACCCATACCACTACTACCCATACCTCTACTACCCATACCACTACTACCCATACCTCTACTACCCATACCACTACTACCCATACCCCTACTACCCATACCTCTACTACCACCATACCTCTACTACCACCATACCTCTACTACCCATACCTCTACTACCCATACCTCTACTACCCATACCTCTAGTACCCATACCTCTACTACCCATACCTCTAGTACCCATACCTCTACTACCCATACCTCTACTACCCATACCACTACTACCCATACCTCTACTACCCATACCTCTACTACCCATACCACTACTACCCATACCTCTACTACCATCATCAATACTACTACCATCATCAATACTACTACCATCATCAATACTACTACCCATACCTCTACTGCCCATACCTCTACTACCCATACCACTACTACCCATACCTCTACTACCCATACCACTACTAGCCATACCTCTACTACCATCATCAATACTACTACCACCATACCTCTACTACCCATACCGCTACTACCCATACCTCTACTACCCACACCTCTATTACTACCCATACCTCTACTACCCATACCTCTACTACCCATACCTCTACTACCCATATCTCTACTACCCATACCTCTACTACCCATACCTCTACTACCACATACCTCTACTACCCATACCTCTAGTACCCATACCTCTAGTACCCATACCTCTACTACCCATACCTCTAGTACCCATACCTCTACGACCCATACCACTACGACCCATACCTCTACGACCCATACCACTACGACCCATACCTCTACGACCCATACTCCTACTACCCATACTCCTGCTACCCATACCTCTACTACCCATACCTCTACTACCCATACCCCTACTACCCATACCTCTACTACCCATACTCCTACTACCCATACCTCTACTACCACCATCACTAAACTGTTATCATTATCACCACCCCTACTACCCATACCTCTACAGTCGTGGCCAAAGGTTTTGAGAATGACACAAATATTAATTTTGGAGATCACTCTGTCATGCTGATTGAGTTCGAATAACAGACTGGAAGCTTCAAAAGGAGGAGGCTTCAACCACAGTTACCTGCAAGGAAACATGTGCCATCATCATTGCTTTGTACAAAAAGGGCTTCACAGGCAAGGATATTGCTGCCAGTAAGATTGCACCTAAATCAACCATTTATCGGATCGTCAAGAACTTCAAGGAGAGCGGTTCAATTGTTGTGAAGAAGGCTTCAGGGCGCCCAAGAAAGTCCAGCAAGCGCCAGGACTGTCTCCTAAAGTTGATTCAGCTGCTGGATCGGGGCACCACCAGTACAGAGCTTGCTCAGGAATGGCAGCAGGCAGGTGTGAGTGCATCTGCATGCACAGTGAGGCGAAGACTTTTGGAGGATGGCCTGGTGTCAAGAAGGGCAGCAAAGAAGCCACTTCACTCCAGGAAAAACATCAGGGACAGACTGATATTCTGCAAAAGGACTGGGGTAAAGTCATTTTCTCTGATGAATCCCCTTTCCGATTGTTTGGGGCATCCGGAAAAAAGCTTGTCCGGAGAAGACAAGGTGAGCGCTACCATCAGTCCTGTGTCATGCCAACAGTAAAGCATCCTGAGACCATTCATGTGTGGGGTTGCTTCTCAGCCAAGGGAGTGGGCTCACTCATAATGTTGGTCAATCCTCAAGAGGCTGGTGGACAAACAAAACCCCACAAATTCTGACAAACTCCAAGCATTGATTATGCCAGAATGGGCTGCCATCAGTCAGGATGTGGCCCAGAAGTTAATTGACAGCATGCCAGAGCGGATTGCAGAGGTCTTGAAAAAGAAGGGTCAACACTGCAAATATTGACTCTTTGCATCAACTTCATGTAATTGTCAATAAAAGCCTTTAACACTTATGAAATGCTTAATAATAAGTAAGTTACTGTTTACTATGCAGATGTTATTATCCAGTGTACATATTTGGCCGTTTGTCACGGTTGTCGTAAGGAGAGGACCAAAACGCAGCAGGGACATGTATACTCATCTTCTTTATTGACAGGAAAAGAAGGAAAAAAAACCAAACAAACACGTATACAAAAATAACAAAACGATGAACGACAAAATAACAGTCTTGAAGGCAACACAGCAATCCAAGAACAATCTCCCACAAACACTTAACCAAACACATACCCATATATAGGACTCTCAATCAGAGGCAACTACAAACACCTGCCTTCAATTGAGAGTCCAACACCCAATACCTAACATAGAAAATATTAAACTAGGAAGAACATAGAAATACAAAAAACATAGAACATAACCCAAAACCCGGAAATAATAAATCAAACACCCTACTAAACAAACCACCACCCTGAACCACATAAAACAAATACCCTCTGCCACGTCCTGACCAAACTACAATAACAAATAATCCCTATTACTGGTCAGGACGTTGCACCGTTGCTCCTTCGCCCATGGGTATTTATTGTTTTTCCTCTGGGTTTAATAAAATAACATTTGGAATAAATGTATTAATTTCTGTGAATAATGAATTTCTTGGTGAGGAATATTTCTCACAGTAAAGGAGAAAGTGCATCTCTGTCTCTACCTCCCCTGTCGTGCAGTGACCACATACACGCTCCTCTTTGGGTAGCCATGTCTTTTTATGTCTTCTGGTTTCTATTTGCCAATCGGTGGTCACTCAGCCTGTACTTGGTAAGGATCTGTCTCTGCTTTGTATCTCTGACAGAGTAGAGGTATAATCAGCCAATTCATATTCTCTGTTTAGGGTCAGACAGCAATTTAGTCGGATTTGGGATTTTGTTTCGTTTTTCCCAATGTTGTAAATTAAATCTCTCTAACTCTCTCAATTCAATTTGCTTTATTGGCTGTATGTAACAATGTACATATTGTTATTAATGCTTACCTTGCAGATGTACAATATGAACATTATTCATTATTATTATTATTATTAATTATGTCAACGGGACAACAGTAATAACAATAACCAAGGGTCAGAATAACCATTGAACAATAACAATATAGAGGACAGGTTGGTTGGTCTGTCAGACTCTGTCCCTCAACTTATGGCAGGCAGCAATGTAGTGCTCTGCCAACCCACAGCTCTCTGCGTCCTCCCCCAACAGGACGGGTAGCCTATCCTCATCAGAGAGGTCTTTGAAACCTTGAATAAGGGTTTCAAATTTGGGGAAATGACGCTCTCTAATTGTTTTATATTTTTGACATTTTGTCAGGAAATGCAGCTCCGTCTCAGGTTCTGCTGTGGTGCAGTGGCTGCACAGCCTTTCCTCTACAGGGAGCCAGGTTTTCCTGTGTCTACCCTTCTCAATGGCAAGGCTGTGCTCACTGAGCCTGTACTTTTGTCAAGGTTTTTCTAAGGTTTTGATCAGTAACCGTGGTCAAATATTTAGCCACGGTGTACTGTCGATTTAGGTCCAGATAGCACTGCATTTTGTGCTTGTGTTTCCCAATAGATCATGTAGTTTTGTTTTGACTGTGTTGTAATTTGGTTTACTCTGATTGATTGGATGTTCTGGTCCTGTAACGGCTGTCATTATGTAGAGAGGACCAAGGCGCAGCGGGTTGCGTGTTCATCATATATATTTAAATAAATGTGAACATGAGGGAAAACAAACAGTTTCACAGGCTATACTTACAACAGCGGTGCGAAATGCAACTACCCACAAAATACAAACAAAACACATCCCTAATTATAGGACTCTCAGTCAAAGGCAACTACAAACACCTGCCTTCAATTGAGAGTCCAACACCCAATTACCTAACATAGAAAATATTAAACTAGAAAGAACATAGAAATACAAAAAACATAGAACATAACCCAAAACCCGGAAATAATGAATCAAACACCCTTCTAAACAAACCACCACCCCGAACCACATAAAACAAATACCCTCTGCCACGTCCTGACCAAACTACGATACAAATAACCCCTGTTACTGGTCAGGACGTGACATGTCCTGAGGCTTCAGTGTGTTAGTAGAACAGGTTTGTGAACTCAGCCCCAGGACCAGCTGGATGAGGGTCCTGAGGCTTCAGTGTGTTAGTAGAACAGGTTAGTGAACTCAGCCCCAGGACCAGCTGGATGAGGGTCCTGAGGCTTCAGTGTGTTAGTAGAACAGGTTAGTGAACTCAGCCCCGGGACCAGCTGGATGAGGGTCCTGAGGCTTCAGTGTGTTAGTAGAACAGGTCAGTGAACTCAGCCCCGGGACCAGCTGGATGAGGGTCCTGAGGCTTCAGTGTGTTAGTAGAACAGGTTAGTGAACTCAGCCCCGGGACCAGCTGGATGAGGGTCCTGAGGCTTCAGTGGGTTAGTAGAACAGGTTTGTGAACTCAGCCCCAGGACCAGCTGGATGAGGGTCCTGAGGCTTCAGTGTGTTAGTAGAACAGGTTTGTGAACTCAGCCCCAGGACCAGCTGGATGAGGGTCCTGAGGCTTCAGTGTGTTAGTAGAACAGGTTAGTGAACTCAGCCCCAGGACCAGCTGGATGAGGGTCCTGAGGCTTCAGTGTGTTAGTAGAACAGGTTTGTGAACTCAGCCCCAGGACCAGCTGGATGAGGGGAGTCTTTTCTTTGCTCAGCTCTTGGCATTGCAGGGCTTGGTAATGATATGAGAGGGGGTCACTGTATTTTATAGGTTTCCAAAACTGAATTGCTCTTTTTTGAGTTTATATTATTAGTGGATATTGACCTAATTCTGCCCTGCATGCATTGTTTGTAGTTTTCTTCTGGTTTCAATGGGGTGTTCGTCCCATTAGGTGAAATCTTGTTTTGCACACCTCGCTGACCTCTCCTCTCTCTCTCTCTCTCTCTCTCTCTCCCTCCATCTATTTACTTCTCTCTCTGTCTCTCTCTCTCTCTCTCTCTCTCTCTCTCTCTCTCTCTCTCTCTCTCTCTCTCTCTCTCTCTCTCTCTCTCTCTCTCCCTCTCTCTCTCCCTCCATCTATTTACCTCTCTCTTTCTCTATCCCTCTCTCTCTCCCTCTCTCTCTCCCTCTCTCTCCCTCTCTCCCTCTCTCTCTCTCTCTCTCTCTCTCTCTCTCTCTCTCCTCTCTCTCTCTCTCTTAGCCATCCCTCTCTCTACTGGAGCCATATTAGCAGTATTAAAAGTATGTTATAATTATGTGTTGGGCTACTCATCCTCCAGCTGCTAACAGGTTCATCCACAAGACTGTCCACTCCTACACACACAAATTGGGGTCAGATTGAAACTCTGGGGGAGATGTGGAGCTAGTGTGTTATAGATGCTAGACTAACACACAGCAGGAATTCTCACTTCTGCACTGTGAATGCTAATGCTAATATCTATGCCGATTATAGATGGGATGCTAACCTTAGGAAGCTAACTATTGGAAGGTAAACTGTAGGACATTAACAGTTTCCTGAAGAAGCTAACTGTAGCAAGCTGTAACTGTAGCTCTGCACGCTAACTCCCCTGCAAGCTAACCATATTATGAGCTGATAACTGTAGCTATTGATGCTAACTTTAGCTGTCATTGCTAACAATACTTTGTCTAGTTGGGGTTAAGTTCAGGCATGGACTCTGAATGGTTAAGATAAGTATTAAGGTTTGGGATAGGCTTAAAATAAAAATATATAAAAATAAAAAAAACCTTCCAACCTGGATTTGAACCTTTGGAATCTGCCATCCCGGTCCACAGCGGCCAAAACCCAAACCTACTTGATGGTAACCGCGCTCACTGCTGCCCCCTAGTGGGCGGTTCCCACGGCATCTCCCCGATCACCGGTGACCTGGCTGCTCAGGTCAGACTGAAGGGCCTTTGTTCTGGGTCACAATCGGCTTCACATGATTAGTGCTGTAATCTGCATAACCTCGACCGGTGTGTGTTAGTAATATGTCTCTCTGTGTCTCTGTGTGTGTGTGTGTGTGTGTGTGTGTGTGTGTGTGTGTGTGTGTGTGTGTGTGTGTGTGTGTGTGTGTGTGTGTGTGTGTGTGTGTGTGTGTGTGTGTGTGTGTGTGTGTGTCTGTGTGTGTGTGTGTAATCCCTTATCTCTCTGGGAAAGTAAAACTGTAGTTCTCTCCCCTCTCCCTCTCCTCTCCTCTCCTCTCCTCTCCTCTCCTCTCCTCTCCTCTCCTCTCCTCTCCTCTCTCTCTCTCCTCTCCTCTCCTCTCCCTCTCCCTCTCCCTCTCCTCTCCTCTCCTTCCATCTCCACTCCTTTCATCACTTGTTTCCAGTCATCCCGATTGAGACTATATTGTCTCTATCAAACACACACACACACACACACACACACACACACACACACACACACACACACACACACACACACACACACACACACACACACACACAAGTTCATGAATTCGGGATGAACCCCTCTCTCTCTGCTCCTTTGACTGATGATGTTAGTTGCTTGGCAACCAAACTATTAGGCCAGACAGTTACCATGGCAACAGCCTCCGCTTCGGTATACAGCAGAATAGGAGGGAGAGAGGGAGCAGTAGAACAGGAAGGCTGTAGGTAGTTACAGTAGTATTATAACAGGACTTACCGTAGCTGTAGCTGGCAGTAGAACAGGAAGGCTGTAGGTAGTTACAGTAGTATTATAACAGGACTTACCGTAGCTGGCAGTAGAACAGGAAGGCTGTAGGTAGTTACAGTAGTATTATAACAGGACTTACCGTAGCTGTAGCTGGCAGTAGAACAGGAAGGCTGTAGGTAGTTACAGTAGCATTATAACAGGACTTACCGTAGCTGGCAGTAGAACAGGAAGGCTGTAGGTAGTTACAGTAGCATTATAACAGGACTTACCGTAGCTGGCAGTAGAACAGGAAGGCTGTAGGTAGTTACAGTAGTATTATAACAGGACTTACCGTAGCTGGCAGTAGAACAGGAAGGCTGTAGGTAGTTACAGTAGCATTATAACAGGACTTACCGTAGCTGGCAGTAGAACAGGAAGGCTGTAGGTAGTTACAGTAGTATTATAACAGGACTTACCGTAGCTGTAGCTGGCAGTAGAACAGGAAGGCTGTAGGTAGTTACAGTAGCATTATAACAGGACTTACCGTAGCTGTAGCTGGCAGTAGAACAGGAAGGCTGTAGGTAGTTACAGTAGTATTATAACAGGACTTACCGTAGCTGTAGCTGGCAGTAGAACAGGAAGGCTGTAGGTAGTTACAGTAGCATTATAACAGGACTTACCGTAGCTGTAGCTGGCAGTAGAACAGGAAGGCTGTAGGTAGTTACAGTAGCATTATAACAGGACTTACCGTAGCTGGCAGTAGAACAGGAAGGCTGTAGGTAGTTACAGTAGTATTATAACAGGACTTACCGTAGCTGTAGCTGGCAGTAGAACAGGAAGGCTGTAGGTAGTTACAGTAGCATTATAACAGGACTTACCGTAGCTGGCAGTAGAACAGGAAGGCTGTAGGTAGTTACAGTAGCATTATAACAGGACTTACCGTAGCTGTAGCTGGCAGTAGAACAGGAAGGCTGTAGGTAGTTACAGTAGCATTATAACAGGACTTACCGTAGCTGGCAGTAGAACAGGAAGGCTGTAGGTAGTTACAGTAGTATTATAACAGGACTTACCGTAGCTGGCAGTAGAACAGGAAGGCTGTAGGTAGTTACAGTAGCATTATAACAGGACTTACCGTAGCTGGCAGTAGAACAGGAAGGCTGTAGGTAGTTACAGTAGTATTATAACAGGACTTACCGTAGCTGGCAGTAGAACAGGAAGGCTGTAGGTAGTTACAGTAGTATTATAACAGGACTTACCGTAGCTGGCAGTAGAACAGGAAGGCTGTAGGTAGTTACAGTAGTATTATAACAGGACTTACCGTAGCTGTAGCTGGCAGTAGAACAGGAAGGCTGTAGGTAGTTACAGTAGTATTATAACAGGACTTACCGTAGCTGTAGCTGGCAGTAGAACAGGAAGGCTGTAGGTAGTTACAGTAGTATTATAACAGGACTTACCGTAGCTGTAGCTGGCAGTAGAACAGGAAGGCTGTAGGTAGTTACAGTAGTATTATAACAGGACTTACCGTAGCTGGCAGTAGAACAGGAAGGCTGTAGGTAGTTACAGTAGCATTATAACAGGACTTACCGTAGCTGTAGCTGGCAGTAGAACAGGAAGGCTGTAGGTAGTTACAGTAGCATTATAACAGGACTTACCGTAGCTGTAGCTGGCAGTAGAACAGGAAGGCTGTAGGTAGTTACAGTAGTATTATAACAGGACTTACCGTAGCTGGCAGTAGAACAGGAAGGCTGTAGGTAGTTACAGTAGCATTATAACAGGACTTACCGTAGCTGGCAGTAGAACAGGAAGGCTGTAGGTAGTTACAGTAGCATTATAACAGGACTTACCGTAGCTGTAGCTGGCAGTAGAACAGGAAGGCTGTAGGTAGTTACAGTAGCATTATAACAGGACTTACCGTAGCTGGCAGTAGAACAGGAAGGCTGTAGGTAGTTACAGTAGTATTATAACAGGACTTACCGTAGCTGTAGCTGGCAGTAGAACAGGAAGGCTGTAGGTAGTTACAGTAGTATTATAACAGGACTTACCGTAGCTGTAGCTGGCAGTAGAACAGGAAGGCTGTAGGTAGTTACAGTAGCATTATAACAGGACTTACCGTAGCTGGCAGTAGAACAGGAAGGCTGTAGGTAGTTACAGTAGTATTATAACAGGACTTACCGTGGTGCTGGCAGTAGAACAGGAAGGCTGTAGGTAGTTACAGTAGTATTATAACAGGACTTACCGTAGCTGTAGCTGGCAGTAGAACAGGAAGGCTGTAGGTAGTTACAGTAGTATTATAACAGGACTTACCGTAGCTGTAGCTGGCAGTAGAACAGGAAGGCTGTAGGTAGTTACAGTAGCATTATAACAGGACTTACCGTAGCTGGCAGTAGAACAGGAAGGCTGTAGGTAGTTACAGTAGTATTATAACAGGACTTACCGTAGCTGGCAGTAGAACAGGAAGGCTGTAGGTAGTTACAGTAGTATTATAACAGGACTTACCGTAGCGTAGCTGGCAGTAGAACAGGAAGGCTGTAGGTAGTTACAGTAGCATTATAACAGGACTTACCGGCTGTAGCTGGCAGTAGAACAGGAAGGCTGTAGGTAGTTACAGTAGTATTATAACAGGACTTACCGTAGCTGGCAGTAGAACAGGAAGGCTGTAGGTAGTTACAGTAGTATTATAACAGGACTTACCGTAGCTGAGCTGGCAGTAGACAGGAAGGCTGTAGGTAGTTACAGTAGTATTATAACAGGACTTACCGTAGCTGTAGCTGGCAGTATAACAGGAAGGCTGTAGGTAGTTACAGTAGTATTATAACAGGACTTACCGTAGCTGGCAGTAGAACAGGAAGGCTGTAGGTAGTTACAGTAGTATTATAACAGGACTTACCGTAGCTGTAGCTGGCAGTAGAACAGGAAGGCTGTAGGTAGTTACAGTAGCATTATAACAGGACTTACCGTAGCTGGCAGTAGAACAGGAAGGCTGTAGGTAGTTACAGTAGTATTATAACAGGACTTACCGTAGCTGTAGCTGGCAGTAGAACAGGAAGGCTGTAGGTAGTTACAGTAGCATTATAACAGGACTTACCGTAGCTGGCAGTAGAACAGGAAGGCTGTAGGTAGTTACAGTAGCATTATAACAGGACTTACCGTAGCTGGCAGTAGAACAGGAAGGCTGTAGGTAGTTACAGTAGTATTATAACAGGACTTACCGTAGCTGTAGCTGGCAGTAGAACAGGAAGGCTGTAGGTAGTTACAGTAGTATTATAACAGGACTTACCGTAGCTGGCAGTAGAACAGGAAGGCTGTAGGTAGTTACAGTAGCATTATAACAGGACTTACCGTAGCTGTAGCTGGCAGTAGAACAGGAAGGCTGTAGGTAGTTACAGTAGTATTATAACAGGACTTACCGTAGCTGGCAGTAGAACAGGAAGGCTGTAGGTAGTTACAGTAGCATTATAACAGGACTTACCGTAGCTGGCAGTAGAACAGGAAGGCTGTAGGTAGTTACAGTAGCATTATAACAGGACTTCTACCGTAGCTGGCAGTAGAACAGGAAGGCTGTAGGTAGTTACAGTAGCATTATAACAGGACTTACCGTAGCTGGCAGTAGAACAGGAAGGCTGTAGGTAGTTACAGTAGTATTATAACAGGACTTACCGTAGCTGGCAGTAGAACAGGAAGGCTGTAGGTAGTTACAGTAGCATTATAACAGGACTTACCGTAGCTGGCAGTAGAACAGGAAGGCTGTAGGTAGTTACAGTAGTATTATAACAGGACTTACCGTAGCTGGCAGTAGAACAGGAAGGCTGTAGGTAGTTACAGTAGCATTATAACAGGACTTACCGTAGCTGTAGCTGGCAGTAGAACAGGAAGGCTGTAGGTAGTTACAGTAGCATTATAACAGGACTTACCGTAGCTGTAGCTGGCAGTAGAACAGGAAGGCTGTAGGTAGTTACAGTAGCATTATAACAGGACTTACCGTAGCTGGCAGTAGAACAGGAAGGCTGTAGGTAGTTACAGTAGTATTATAACAGGACTTACCGTAGCTGTAGCTGGCAGTATAACAGGAAGGCTGTAGGTAGTTACAGTAGCATTATAACAGGACTTACCGTAGCTGTAGCTGGCAGTAGAACAGGAAGGCTGTAGGTAGTTACAGTAGTATTATAACAGGACTTACCGTAGCTGTAGCTGGCAGTATAACAGGAAGGCTGTAGGTAGTTACAGTAGCATTATAACAGGACTTACCGTAGCTGGCAGTAGAACAGGAAGGCTGTAGGTAGTTACAGTAGCATTATAACAGGACTTACCGTAGCTGTAGCTGGCAGTATAACAGGAAGGCTGTAGGTAGTTACAGTAGCATTATAACAGGACTTACCGTAGCTGTAGCTGGCAGTAGAACAGGAAGGCTGTAGGTAGTTACAGTAGCATTATAACAGGACTTACCGTAGCTGGCAGTAGAACAGGAAGGCTGTAGGTAGCTACAGTAGTATTATAACAGGACTTACCGTAGCTGGCAGTAGAACAGGAAGGCTGTAGGTAGTTACAGTAGCATTATAACAGGACTTACCGTAGCTGGCAGTATAACAGGAAGGCTGTAGGTAGTTACAGTAGCATTATAACAGGACTTACCGTAGCTGTAGCTGGCAGTATAACAGGAAGGCTGTAGGTAGTTACAGTAGCATTATAACAGGACTTACCGTAGCTGTAGCTGGCAGTAGAACAGGAAGGCTGTAGGTAGTTACAGTAGCATTATAACAGGACTTACCGTAGCTGGCAGTATAACAGGAAGGCTGTAGGTAGTTACAGTAGCATTATAACAGGACTTACCGTAGCTGGCAGTAGAACAGGAAGGCTGTAGGTAGTTACAGTAGTATTATAACAGGACTTACCGTAGCTGTAGCTGGCAGTAGAACAGGAAGGCTGTAGGTAGTTACAGTAGTATTATAACAGGACTTACCGTAGCTGTAGCTGGCAGTAGAACAGGAAGGCTGTAGGTAGTTACAGTAGCATTATAACAGGACTTACCGTAGCTGTAGCTGGCAGTAGAACAGGAAGGCTGTAGGTAGTTACAGTAGTATTATAACAGGACTTACCGTAGCTGGCAGTAGAACAGGAAGGCTGTAGGTAGTTACAGTAGTATTATAACAGGACTTACCGTAGCTGTAGCTGGCAGTAGAACAGGAAGGCTGTAGGTAGTTACAGTAGTATTATAACAGGACTTACCGTAGCTGGCAGTAGAACAGGAAGGCTGTAGGTAGTTACAGTAGTATTATAACAGGACTTACCGTAGCTGTAGCTGGCAGTAGAACAGGAAGGCTGTAGGTAGTTACAGTAGTATTATAACAGGACTTACCGTAGCTGGCAGTAGAACAGGAAGGCTGTAGGTAGTTACAGTAGTATTATAACAGGACTTACCGTAGCTGTAGCTGGCAGTAGAACAGGAAGGCTGTAGGTAGTTACAGTAGTATTATAACAGGACTTACCGTAGCTGGCAGTAGAACAGGAAGGCTGTAGGTAGTTACAGTAGCATTATAACAGGACTTACCGTAGCTGTAGCTGGCAGTAGAACAGGAAGGCTGTAGGTAGTTACAGTAGTATTATAACAGGACTTACCGTAGCTGGCAGTAGAACAGGAAGGCTGTAGGTAGTTACAGTAGTATTATAACAGGACTTACCGTAGCTGGCAGTAGAACAGGAAGGCTGTAGGTAGTTACAGTAGTATTATAACAGGACTTACCGTAGCTGGCAGTAGAACAGGAAGGCTGTAGGTAGTTACAGTAGTATTATAACAGGACTTACCGTAGCTGTAGCTGGCAGTATAACAGGAAGGCTGTAGGTAGTTACAGTAGCATTATAACAGGACTTACCGTAGCTGTAGCTGGCAGTAGAACAGGAAGGCTGTAGGTAGTTACAGTAGTATTATAACAGGACTTACCGTAGCTGGCAGTAGAACAGGAAGGCTGTAGGTAGTTACAGTAGTATTATAACAGGACTTACCGTAGCTGGCAGTAGAACAGGAAGGCTGTAGGTAGTTACAGTAGTATTATAACAGGACTTACCGTAGCTGTAGCTGGCAGTAGAACACGAAGGCTGTAGGTAGTTACAGTAGCATTATAACAGGACTTACCGTAGCTGGCAGTAGAACAGGAAGGCTGTAGGTAGTTACAGTAGCATTATAACAGGACTTACCGTAGCTGGCAGTAGAACAGGAAGGCTGTAGGTAGTTACAGTAGCATTATAACAGGACTTACCGTAGCTGGCAGTAGAACAGGAAGGCTGTAGGTAGTTACAGTAGTATTATAACAGGACTTACCGTAGCTGTAGCTGGCAGTAGAACAGGAAGGCTGTAGGTAGTTACAGTAGCATTATAACAGGACTTACCGTAGCTGTAGCTGGCAGTAGAACAGGAAGGCTGTAGGTAGTTACAGTAGCATTATAACAGGACTTACCGTAGCTGGCAGTAGAACAGGAAGGCTGTAGGTAGTTACAGTAGTATTATAACAGGACTTACCGTAGCTGGCAGTAGAACAGGAAGGCTGTAGGTAGTTACAGTAGTATTATAACAGGACTTACCGTAGCTGTAGCTGGCAGTAGAACAGGAAGGCTGTAGGTAGTTACAGTAGTATTATAACAGGACTTACCGTAGCTGGCAGTAGAACAGGAAGGCTGTAGGTAGTTACAGTAGCATTATAACAGGACTTACCGTAGCTGGCAGTAGAACAGGAAGGCTGTAGGTAGTTACAGTAGTATTATAACAGGACTTACCGTAGCTGGCAGTAGAACAGGAAGGCTGTAGGTAGTTACAGTAGTATTATAACAGGACTTACCGTAGCTGTAGCTGGCAGTAGAACAGGAAGGCTGTAGGTAGTTACAGTAGTATTATAACAGGACTTACCGTAGCTGGCAGTAGAACAGGAAGGCTGTAGGTAGTTACAGTAGTATTATAACAGGACTTACCGTAGCTGGCAGTAGAACAGGAAGGCTGTAGGTAGTTACAGTAGTATTATAACAGGACTTACCGTAGCCGTAGCTGGCAGTAGAACAGGAAGGCTGTAGGTAGTTACAGTAGTATTATAACAGGACTTACCGTAGCTGGCAGTAGAACAGGAAGGCTGTAGGTAGTTACAGTAGCATTATAACAGGACTTACCGTAGCTGTAGCTGGCAGTAGAACAGGAAGGCTGTAGGTAGTTACAGTAGCATTATAACAGGACTTACCGTAGCTGTAGCTGGCAGTAGAACAGGAAGGCTGTAGGTAGTTACAGTAGTATTATAACAGGACTTACCGTAGCTGGCAGTAGAACAGGAAGGCTGTAGGTAGTTACAGTAGTATTATAACAGGACTTACCGTAGCTGGCAGTAGAACAGGAAGGCTGTAGGTAGTTACAGTAGTATTATAACAGGACTTACCGTAGCTGTAGCTGGCAGTAGAACAGGAAGGCTGTAGGTAGTTACAGTAGCATTATAACAGGACTTACCGTAGCTGGCAGTAGAACAGGAAGGCTGTAGGTAGTTACAGTAGCATTATAACAGGACTAGATTTACTACTATTTCCTAGTATTTTTATATTATTACAGTGGTATTATAGCGATGTTCTAGAGGTTTTGTTTCCCACCACCAGGGGGAGACACATACACAGCAGTCTCTACCACAGTTTCTCTGTGTCTGTTCTCTGTGTGTGTTCTCTGTGTGTGTTCTCTGTGTGTGTTCTCTGTGTGTGTTCTCTGTGTCTGTTCTCTGTGTGTGTTCTCTGTGTGTGTTCTCTGTGTGTGTTCTCTGTGTGTGTTCTCTGTGTGTGTTCTCTGTGTGTGTTCTCTGTGTGTTCTCTGTGTGTTCTCTCTGTCTGTTCTCTGTGTGTTCTCTGTGTGTGTTCTCTGTGTGTTCTCTGTGTCTGTTCTCTGTGTGTGTTGTATGTGTGTGTGGTCTGTGTGTGTGGTCTGTGTGTGTTGTCTGTGTGTGTTGTCTGTGTGTGTTGTCTGTGTGTGTTGTCTGTGTGTGTCTAAATTAATTCCTGACCTGAAGTCTATTGATTCTGTAGTTTAAGGAGAAGACACATTTACAACAGGAGGGAAAATAAAGAGATAGAGGAAAGAGAGAGGGGAAAGAGAGAGGGAGACAGAGTAAAGAGGGAGAGAGAGAATTGGGACAGTCTATAGCTTGATGACCTTCAGTCTAGGGATAAGCTAGAGAAGGAGGGACCAGAGGAGAGAGAGAGAGAGAGAGAGATGGTAAGAGGGAGAGAGATGGTAAGAGGGAGAGAGAGAGAGA
Organism: Salmo salar; assembly: GCF_905237065.1. NCBI lineage: Eukaryota > Metazoa > Chordata > Actinopteri > Salmoniformes > Salmonidae > Salmo > Salmo salar. Next base: position 83,031,536 of record NC_059459.1, read on the forward strand.
TGGTGAGAGGGAGAGAGAGAGAGATGGTAAGAGAGAGAGAGATGGTGAGAGAGAGAGAGATGGTAAGAGCTTTCCTTTTAACTGCATGGGTTTGTGTGTGTTTGTGCATCATGTTTGTGCATCGTGTGTGTGTGTGTGTGTGTGTCTGCATAATGTGTGTGTGTGTGTGTGTGTGTGTGTGTGTGTGTGAGGGGGGGGGTTGACACCCCTTCTCCCATCCTCTCTTTCATTTTTCTATCTTTCCTTCCGCACCACATCGCTCATTTCCTGCTGTGTGTGTACTACTAGATAAACTGTAACATTATGTTCTACTAGATAAACTGTAACATTCTGTACTACTAGATAAACTGTAACATTCTGTACTACTAGCTTTACAGTAACATCATGTACTGCTAGCTTTACGGTAACATTCTGTTCTACTAGCTTTACGGTAACATTATGTACTACTAGCATTACGGTAACATTCTGTACTACTAGCATTACGGTAACATTCTGTACTACTAGATAAACGGTAACATTCTGTACTGCTAGCTTTACAGTAACATCATGTACTGCTAGCTTTACGGTAACATTCTGTTCTACTAGCTTTACGGTAACATTATGTACTACTAGCATTACGGTAACATTCTGTACTACTAGATAAACTGTAACATTCTGTACTACTAGATAAACGGTAACATTCTGTACTGCTAGCTTTACAGTAACATTATGTACTGCTAGCTTTACAGTAACATTCTGTACTACTAGCTTTACGGTAACATTATGTACTACTAGCATTACGGTAACATTATGTACTACTAGCATTACGGTAACATTCTGTACTACTAGATAAACTGTAACATTCTGTACTACTAGCTTTAAGGTAACATTCTGTTCTACTAGCGTTACGGTAACATTCTGTACTACTAGCTTTACGGTAACATTCTGTACTACTAGCTTTACGCTAACATTCTGTACTACTAGCTTTACGATAACATTCTGTTCTACTAGCTTTACGGTAACATTCTGCACTACTAGCTTTACGGTAACATTCTGTTCTACTAGCTTTACGGTAACATTCTGTACTACTAGCTTTACAGTAACATTCTGTACTACTAGCTTTACGGTAACATTGTGTTCTACTAGCTTTACGGTAACATTCCGTACTACTAGCTTTACGATAACATTCTGTTCTACTAGCTTTACGGTAACATTCTATTCTACTAGCTTTACGTTAACAGTCTGTACTGCCAACTTTATGTTAACAGTCTGTACTACTAACTTTACATTAACAGTCTGTACTGCTAGCTTTACGGTAACCTTATGTACTACTAACTTTACATTAACAGTCTGTACTGCCAACTTTACATTAACATTCTGTACTACTAACTTCACATTAACATTCTGTTCTACTTGCTTTACGGTAACATTCTGCACTACTAGATAAACTGTAACATTCTGTACTACTAGATAAACTGTAACATTCTGTTCTACTAGCTTTACAGTAACATTCTGTTCTAATAGCTTTACGGTAACATTCTGTACTACTAGCTTTACGGTAACATTCTGTACTACTAGATAAACTGTAACATTCTGTTCTACTAGCTTTATGGTAACATTATGTACTACTAGCTTTACGGTAACATTCTGTACTACTAGCTTTACGGTAACATTCTGTACTACTAGATAAACTGTAACATTCTGTACTACTAGCTTTACGGTAACATTCTGTACTACTAGCTTTACGGTAACATTCTGTACTACTAGATAAACTAACATTCTGTACTACTAGCTTTACGGTAACATTCTGTACTACCAGATAAACTGTAGCATTCTGTACTACTAGATAAACTGTAACATTATGAACTGCTAGATAAACTGTAACATTATGTACTACTAGCTTTACAGTAACATTCTGTTCTACTAGCTTTACAGTAACATTCTGTACTACTAGCATTACGGTAACATTCTGTACTACTAGATAAACTGTAACATTCTGTACTACTAGATAAACGGTAACATTCTGTACTACTAGATAAACGGTAACATTCTGTACTACTAGCTTTAAGGTAACATTCTGTACTACTAGATTTACGGTAACATTCTGTACTACTAGCTTTACGGTAACATTCTGTACTGCTAGCTTTACAGTAACATTATGTACTGCTAGCTTTACAGTAACATTCTGTACTACTAGCATTACGGTAACATTCTGTACTACTAGATAAACTGTAACATTCTGTACTACTAGATAAACTGTAACATTGTGTTCTACTAGCTTTACGGTAACATTCTGTTCTACTAGCTTTACGGTAACATTCTGTTCTACTAGCTTTACGGTAACATTCTGTTCTACTAGCTTTACGTTAACAGTCTGTACTGCCAACTTTATATTAACAGTCTGTACTACTAACTTTACATTAACATTCTGTTCTACTAGCTTTACGGTAACCTTATGTACTACTAACTTTACATTAACTGTCTGTACTGCCAACTTTACATTAACATTCTGTACTACTAACTTCACATTAACATTCTGTTCTACTAGCTTTACGGTAACCTTATGTACTACTAACTTTACATTAACAGTCTGTACTGCCAACTTTACATTAACATTCTGTACTACTAACTTCACATTAACATTCTGTTCTACTAGCTTTACGGTAACCTTATGTACTACTAACTTTACGGTAACATTCTGTACTACTAGCTTTACGGTAACATGCTGTACTGCTAGCTTTACATTAACATTCTATACAACTAACATGCTGTATTTCATGCTGTATTATTCTGTGGGGGTGCCACAGGGTTCAATTCTCGGGCCAACTCTTTTCTCTGTATACATCAATGATGTCGCTTTTGCTGCTGGTGATTCTCTGATCCACCTCTACGCAGACGACACCATTCTGTATACTTCTGGCCCTTCTTTGGACACTGTGTTAACAAACCTCCAGATGAGCTTCAATGCCTTTCAACTCTCCTTCCGTGGCCTTCAACTGCTCTTAAATGCTAGTAAAACTAAATGCATGCTCTTCAACCAATCGCTGCCCGCACCTGCCCGCCCGTCCAGCATCACTACCCAGGACGGTTCTGACTTAGAATATGTGGACAACTACAAATACCTAGGTGTCTGGTTAGACTGTAAACTCTCCTTCCAGACTCACATTAAGCATCTCCAATCCAAAATTAAATCTAGAATTGGCTTCCTATTTCGCAATAAAGCATCCTTCACTCATGCTGACAAACATACCCTCGAAAACTGACTATCCTACCGATCCTCGACTTCGGCGATATCATTTACAAAATGGCCTCCAACACTCTACTCAGCAAACTGGATGCAGTCTATCACAGTGCCATCCGTTTTGTCACCAAAGCCCCATATGCTACCCACCATTGCGACCTGTACGCTCTCGTTGGCTGGCCCTCGCTTCATATTCGTCTCCAAACCCACTGGCTCCAGGTCATCTATAAGTCTTTGCTAGGTAAAGCCCCGCCTTATCTCAGCTCACTGGTCACCATAGCAGCACCCACCCGTAGCACGCGCTCCAGCAGGTATATTTCACTGGTCACCCCCAAAGCCAATTCCTCCTTTGGTCGCCTTTCCTTCCAGTTCTCTGCTGCCAATGACTGAAACGAATTGCAAAAATCACTGAAGCTGGGGACTCATATCTCCCTCAATAGCTTTAAGCACCAGCTGTCAGAGCAGCTCACAGATCACTGCACCTGTACATAGCCCATCTGTAAATAGCCCATCCAACTACCTCATCCCCATATTGTTATTTATTTTTTTGCTCCTTTGCACCCCAGTATCTCTACTTGCACATTCATCATCTGCACATCTATCACTTCAGTGTTTAATTTCTAAATTGTAATTATTTTGCCACTATGGCCTATTTATTTCCTTACCTCCCTTATCTTACTTCATTTGCACACACTGTATATAGATTTTTCTATTGTGTTATTGACTGTACGTTTCTTTATTCCATGTGTAACTCCGTGTTGTTTGTGTCGAACTGCTTTGCTTTATCTTGGCCAGGTCGTAGTTGTAAATGAGAACTTGTTCTCAACTAGCCTACCTGGTTAAATAAAGGTGAATTATTATATATTTTTTTAAACTAGCCTTACATTAACATTATGTACTACTAGCTTTACATTAACAGTCTGTACTACTAGCTTTACATTAACAGTCTGTCCTACTAACTTTACATTAACATTCTATACTACTAGCTTTACGGTAACATTCTGTACTACTAGCTTTACGTTAACATTCTGTTCTACTAGCTTTACATTAACATTCTATACCACTAGCTTTACAGAAACATTCTGTACTACTAGCTTTACATTAACATTCTATACTACTAGCTTTACGGTAACATTCTGTACTACTAGCTTTACGGTAACATTCTGTACTACTAGCTTTACGTTAACATTCTGTTCTACTAGCTTTACATTAACATTCTATACCACTAGCTTTACAGAAACATTCTGTACTACTAGCTTTACATTAACATTCTATACTACTAGCTTTACGGTAACATTCTGTACTACTAGCTTTACGGTAAGATTCTGTACTACTAGCTTTACGGTAACATTCTGTACTACTAGCTTTACAGAAACATTCTATACCACTAGCTTTACAGAAACATTCTGTACTACTAGCTTTACATTAACATTCTGTACTACTAGCTTTACATTAACATTCTATACTACTAGCTTTACATTAAGATACTGTGCTACTAGCTTTACATTTACATTCTGTACTACTAACATTCTGCCTGGCTCTCGCTCACCCTGTCAGAGAGGACGACAGGAGAGGAAGCAGTCAGCTCAGAGTGGAGATACAGGGAGAGGACGACAGGAGAGGAAGCAGTCAGCTCAGAGTGGAGATACAGGGAGAGGATGACAGGAGAGGAACGCAGTCAGCTCAGAGTGGAGATACAGGGAGAGGACGACAGGAGAGGAACGCAGTCAGCTCAGAGTGGAGATACAGGGAGAGGATGACAGGAGAGGAAGCAGTCAGCTCAGAGTGGAGATGCAGGGAGAGGACGACAGGAGAGGAACGCAGTCAGCTCAGAGTGGAGATGCAGGGAGAGGACGACAGGAGAGGAAGCAGTCAGCTCAGAGTGGAGATAGAGAGAGGATGACAGGAGAGGAAGCAGTCAGCTCAGAGAGGAGATGAGGGAGAGGACGACAGGAGAGGGAGGGAGTGGGAGAGAGAAGAGAGAGGAGAGAGGAGGAAAGGGGATGAGAGGAAGAGAGAGGATGAGAGGAAGAGAGAGAGAGAGAGAGTCTGTACATAGTCAAAGCTTTCCTTAAGTTTTGGTCAGTCACAGTAGTCAGGTATTCTGCCACTGTGTTCTCTCTGTTTAGGGCCAAATAGCATTCTAGTTAGCTCTGTTTTTTTGTTAATTACTTGGCACTTTGGAAAGAATTATCTTTTTGTTTTCTCATGATTTGTTTGGGTCTAATTGTGTTTCTGTCCTGGGGCTCTGTGGAGTCTGTTTGTGTTTGTGAACAGAGCCCCAGGACCAGCTAGCAGGGGACTCTTCTCCAGGTTCATTGTAGGTATGGCTTTGTTGGAAGGACCAGCTAGCTTAGGGGACTCTTCTCCAGGTTCATCTCTCTGTAGGTGATGGCTTTGTTATGGAAGGTTTGGGAATCGCTTCCTTTTAGGTGGTTGTAGAATTTAACGGCTCTTTTCTGGATTTTGATAATTAGTATCGGCCTAATTCTGCTCTGCATTATTTGGTGTTTTACGTTGTACATGGAGGATATTTTTAATTCAAGTCTCAATTTGGTGTTTGTCCCATTTAGTGAATTCTTGGTTGGTGAGCGGACCCCAGACCTCACAACCATGAAGGGCGATGGGTTCTATAACTGATTCAAGTATTTTTAGCCAGATCCTAATTTGTATGTTGAATGTTATGTTCATTTTGATGGCCCTTCTTGCCTCGTCTCTCAGCTCGTTCACAGCTTTGTTTGAGTTGTGGTGCTGATGTTTAGGTTCTGTATGTAAACGGTGTCTAGATGGACCTTTTATGGATTTACCATTTTTTTCGTCTCTCTCCTTTTCCTTCTCTCTCCTCCCTCTCTCTTCTCTCTCCTCCCCTCTCTTCTCTCTCTCCCTCTCCTTCTCTCTCTCCCTCTCCTTCTCTCTCCTCCCCTCTCTTCTCTCTCTCCCTCTCCTTCTCTCTCTCCTCCTTCTCTCTTCTCTCTCTCCCTCTCTCTCCTCTCTTCTCTCTCTCTCTCTCTTCTCTCTCTCCCTCTCCTTCTCTCTCCTCCTTCTCTCTCCTCTCTTCTCTCTCCCTCTCTTCTCTCTCTCCCTCTCCTTCTCTCTCCTCCCCTCTCTTCTCTTTCTCCCTCTCCTTCTCTCTCCTCCCCTCTCTTCTCTTTCTCCCTCTCCTTCTCTCTCCTTCCCTCTCTTCTCTCTCTCCTTCTCTCTCCTCCTTCTCTCTTCTCTCTCCTCCCCTCTCCTCTCTCTCTCCCTCTCCCTCTCTCTCCTCTCTTCTCTCTCCCTCTCTTCTCTCTCTCCCTCTCCTTCTCTCTCCTCCTTCTCTCCTCTCTCTCTCCCTCTCTCTTCTCTCTCCTCTCTTCTCTCTCTCACTCTCTTCTCTCTCTCCCTCTCCTTCTCTCTCCTCCTTCTCTCCTCTCTCTCTCCCTCTCCTTCTCTCTCCTCTCTTCTCTCTCTCCCTCTCTTCTCTCTCTCCCTCTCCTTCTCTCTCTCCTCCTTCTCTCCTCTCTCTCTCCCTCTCCTTCTCTCTCCTCTCTTCTCTCTCTCCCTCTCCTTCTCTCTCTCCTCCTTCTCTCTTCTCTCTCTCCCTCTCTCTCCTCTCTTCTCTCTCTCTCTCTCTCTTCTCTCTCTCCCTCTCCTTCTCTCTCCTCCTTCTCTCTCCTCTCTTCTCTCTCCCTCTCTTCTCTCTCTCCCTCTCCTTCTCTCTCCTCCTTCTCTCTCCTCTCCTCTCTCTCTCCTCTCCTTCTCTCTCTCTCTCTTTCTCCCTCTCCTTCTCTCTCCTTCCCTCTCTTCTCTCTCTCCTTCTCTCTCTCCTTCTCTCCTCTCTCTCCCCTCTCTCTTCTCTCTCCTCTCTTCTCTCTCTCCTCTCTTCTCTCTCTCCCTCTCCTTCTCTCTCCTCCTTCTCTCCTCTCTCTCTCCTCTCTCTTCTCTCTCCTCTCTTCTCTCCTCCTCTCTTCTCTCTCTCCCTCTCTCTCTCTCTCCTCCTTCTCTCCTCTCTCTCTCCCTCTCCTTCTCTCTCCTCTCTTCTCTCTCTCCCTCTCCTTCTCTCTCTCCTCCTTCTCTCTTCTCTCTCTCCCTCTCTCTCTCTCTCTCTCTCTCTCTCTCTCTCTCTCTCTCTTCTCTCTCTCCTCTCTTCCTCTCTTCTCTCTCTCTCTTCTCTCTCTCCCTCTCCTTCTCTCTCCTCCTTCTCTCTCCTCTCTTCTCTCTCTCCCTCTCCTTCTCTCTCCTCCCCTCTCTTCTCTTTCTCCCTCTCCTTCTCTCTCCTCCCCTCTCTTCTCTTTCTCCCTCTCCTTCTCTCTCCTTCCCTCTCTTCTCTCTCTCCTTCTCTCTCCTCCCCTCTCTTCTCTTTCTCCCTCTCCTCTCTTCTCTCTCTCCCTCTCCTTCTCTCTACTCCCCTCTCTTCTCTTTCTCCCTCTCCTTCTCTCTCCTCCCCTCTCTTCTCTCTCTCCCTCTCTCTTCTCTCTCTCCCTCTCTCTTCTCTCTCCTCCCCTCTCTTCTCTCTCTCCCTCTCCTTCTCTCTCCTCCCCTCTCTTCTCTCTCTCCTTCTCTCTCCTCTCCCTTCTGTCCCTCCGTCAGACAGTATAATGTATAATAATATGACTGAAGGCTAGCATCTCTCTGTCTTGTCCTCGCTCATCCCCTCATCGCTCACTCTGTCACCCTGAGGGGGAGGAGGAGAGAAGAAGAGATGGAAGAATGCGGCTATAATGTAATAATGTAATACTATGTAATAATACTACTCTGTGTTGATCTAGGTTCTCTCATCTTCCCCCTCTCCCCCTCTCTCTTCTCCCCCTCCCTCTCTCTCCCCTCCCTCCCCCCTCTCTCTCTAATCTGCCCCTCTCTTCTCCCTCTCTCTCCCCTCCCTCTCTCTCCCTTTACCCCTCCCCCTTCCTCTCTCTCCCCCTCCCTCCCTCCCCCTCCCTCTCTCTCCCCTTCCCCCACCCCCTCCCTCTCCCTCTCTCTCCCTCTCTCCCATTCCCCCACCCCCTCCCTCTCCCTCCCTCTCTCTCCCCACCCTCTCTCTTCCCCCTCCCTCTCTCTTCCCTCTCCCTCTCTCTCCCTCTCTCCCATTCCCCCACCCCTCCCTCTCCCACCCTCTCTCTTCCCCCCTTCCTCTCTCTTTCCCCTCTCTCTTCCCACCTTCCTCTCTCTTTCCCCTCTCTCTTCCCCCCTTCCTCTCTCTTTCCCCTCTCTCTTCCCCCTCCCTCTCTCTTCCCCCTCCCTCTCCCTCCCTCTCTCTCCCCACCCCTCTCTCCCCACCCCTCTCTCTCCCTCTCTAGATGAATGGATCAGAGGGAGAGGTGGAGTATGAAGAAATGACTCTAGAGAGGGTGAGACTGTACTGCTCGTACTATTAGATTTCTCTACTCTATTACTATTAGCTCTCACCATCATCGCACTTTTCTTTTTTTGGGTTTATATAACCTTTATTTAACTATGCAAATCAGTGAAGAGCAAATTATTATTATTATTTACAATGACGGCCTACCCCGGCAAAACCCGGACAACGCTGGGCCAATTGTGCGCCGTCCTATGGGACTCCCAATCACAGCCGGTTGTGATACAGCCTGGAATCGAACCAGGGTCTGTAGTGATGCCTCTAGCAGTGAGACACAGGGCCTCAGACCGCTGCACCACCAGGGAGCCCTCTAGCACTGAGACACAGGGCCTCAGACCGCTGCACCACCAGGGAGCCCTCTAGCACTGAGACACAGGGCCTCAGACCGCTGCACCACCAGGGAGCCCTCTAGCACTGAGACACAGGGCCTCAGACCGCTGCACCCCCAGGGAGCCCTCTAGCTCTGAGACACAGGGCCTCAGACCGCTGCACCCCCAGGGAGCCCTCTAGCACTGAGACACAGGGCCTCAGACCGCTGCACCCCCAGGGAGCCCTCTAGCACTGAGACACAGGGCCTCAGACCGCTGTACCCCCAGGGAGCCCTCTAGCTCTGAGACACAGGGCCTCAGACTGCTGCACCTCCAGGGAGCCCTCTAGCACTGAGACACAGGGCCTCAGACCGCTGCACCCCCAGGGAGCCCTCTAGCTCTGACACACAGGGCCTCAGACTGCTGCACCCCCAGGGAGCCCTCTAGCACTGAGACACAGGGCCTCAGACCGCTGCACCCCCAGGGAGCCCTCTAGCACTGAGACACAGGGCCTCAGACCGCTGCACCCCCAGGGAGCCCTCTAGCACTGAGACACAGGGCCTCAGACCGCTGCACCCCCAGGGAGCCCTCTAGCACTGAGACACAGGGCCTCAGACCGCTGCACCCCCAGGGAGCCCTCTAGCACTGAGACACAGGGCCTCAGACTGCTGCACCCCCAGGGAGCCCTCTAGCTCTGAGACACAGGGCCTCAGACCGCTGCACCCCCAGGGAGCCCTCTAGCACTGAGACACAGGGCCTCAGACCGCTGCACCCGCAGGGAGCCCTCTAGCACTGAGACACAGGGCCTCAGACCGCTGCACCACCAGGGAGCCCCTATAAATAATTCCCTATTTCTTCTCAAAATAAATTGACATTTAAAAAAAAAACTTTTTGTCACCAAACCTTGTTGTTGGATCTTTAACATTGCAAAACCAATTTTTTATTTTTTTTGTCAACTTAAGTTTGCAATTATAATTGATGAAATGAAGACAAATGTTATGGACAAGATGATTGGCACCCCGATCGGAGGTCGTACTTGATTGCACAGCCTTTGGCCAAGATAACTGCAGGAAAACTCTTCTTGTAGCCATCAATGAGTTTGCTGCACCTTTCTACTGCTAATTGACGGCCCTCTCTTCAGCAGAAAACAGCTCTAATTCTTTAATGGTTGAGGATTGCCCTTCACCAACTGCTGTTTCCAGAGCTCTCCGTATTGCCCTTTACGATCTGCTGTTTCCAGAGCTGATCTGTAATGCCAAAAAGCTCAAATGTTGTTTCATTGATCCACAGAACATTTCCCCAGGAATTAGTACTATTTACTAGGGTTTATGAAACATTGTATCAGGCTTTCTGTTGTCAGCGGTGGGGTCTTCCTATGTTTATCAACATGTGTGTATGTGATTGTGTGTGTGTGTGTGTGTGTGTGTGTGTGTGTGTGTGTGTGTGTGTGTGTGTGTGTGTGTGTGTGTGTGTGTGTGTGTGTGTGTGTGTGTGTGTGTGTGTGTGTGTGTGTGTGTGTGTGTGTGTGTGTGTGTGTGTGTGTGATGGTGTGTAGGGTAACTCTGGTCTAGGATTCAGTATAGCAGGTGGAACAGACAACCCCCACGTTGGAGACGACCCGTCTATCTTCATCACCAAGATCATCCCTGGAGGAGCTGCCGCACAGGACGGAAGACTCAGGTAGATACAGGACAGGAGGGTCAGGTAGATACAGGAGGGTCAGGTAGATACAGGACTGGAGGGTCAGGTAGATACTGGAGGGTCAGGTAGATACAGGACAGGAGGGTCAGGTAGATACAGGACAGGAGGGTCAGGTAGATACAGGAGGGTCAGGTAGATACAGGACTGGAGGGTCAGGTAGATACAGGACAGGAGGGTCAGGTAGATACTGGAGGGTCAGGTAGATACAGGACAGGAGGGTCAGGTAGATACAGGACAGGAGGGTCAGGTAGATACAGGACAGGAGGGTCAGGTAGACACAGGAGGGTCAGGTAGATACAGGACTGGAGGGTCAGGTAGATACAGGACAGGAGGGTCAGGTAGATACAGGACAGGAGGGTCAGGTAGATACAGGACGGGAGGGTCAGGTAGATACAGGACAGGAGGGTCAGGTAGATACAGGAGGGTCAGGTAGATACAGGAGGGTCAGGTAGATACAGGACAGGAGGGTCAGGTAGATACAGGACTGGAGGGTCAGGTAGATACAGGACAGGAGGGTCAGGTAGATACAGGAGGGTCAGGTAGATACAGGAGGGTCAGGTAGATACAGGACAGGAGGGTCAGGTAGATACAGGAGGGTCAGGTAGGACAGGAGGGTCAGGTAGATACAGGACAGGAGGGTCAGGTAGATACAGGAGGGTCAGGTAGATACAGGACAGGAAGGTCAGGTAGACACAGGACAGGAGGGTCAGGTAGATACAGGAGGGTCAGGTAGATACAGGACAGGAGGGTCAGGTAGATACAGGACTGGAGGGTCAGGTAGATACAGGACAGGAGGGTCAGGTAGATACAGGAGGGTCAGGTAGATACAGGAGGGTCAGGTAGATACAGGACAGGAGGGTCAGGTAGATACAGGACTGGAGGGTCAGGTAGATACAGGACAGGAGGGTCAGGTAGATACAGGACTGGAGGCTCAGGTAGATACAGGACAGGAGGGTCAGGTAGATACAGGAGGGTCAGGTAGATACAGGAGGGTCAGGTAGATACAGGACAGGAGGGTCAGGTAGACACAGGAGGGTCAGGTAGACACAGGAGGGTCAGGTAGATACAGGACAGGAGGGTCAGGTAGATACAGGACAGGAGGGTCAGGTAGATACAGGACAGGAGGGTCAGGTAGATACAGGAGGGTCAGGTAGATACAGGACAGGAGGGTCAGGTAGATACAGGACTGGAGGGTCAGGTAGATACAGGAGGGTCAGGTAGATACAGGAGGGTCAGGTAGATACAGGACAGGAGGCTCAGGTAGATACAGGACAGGAGGGTCAGGTAGACACAGGACTGGAGGGTCAGGTAGATACAGGAGGGTCAGGTAGATACAGGACAGGAGGGTCAGGTAGATACAGGAGGGTCAGGTAGATACAGGACTGGAGGGTCAGGTAGATACAGGACTGGAGGGTCAGGTAGATACAGGACAGGAGGGTCAGGTAGATACAGGAGGGTCAGGTAGATACAGGACAGGAGGGTCAGGTAGATACAGGACAGGAGGGTCAGGTAGATACAGGAGGGTGAGGTAGATACAGGACAGGAGGGTCAGGTAGATACAGGACAGGAGGGTCAGGTAGATACAGGACTGGAGGGTCAGGTAGATACAGGACAGGAGGGTCAGGTAGATACAGGACAGGAGGGTCAGGTAGATACAGGAGGGTCAGGTAGATACAGGACAGGAGGGTCAGGTAGATACAGGAGGGTCAGGTAGACACAGGACAGGAGGGTCAGGTAGATACAGGACGGAAGGCTGAGTTACCGAGACAATGTGCGGGGGTACAGGTTAGTCGAGGTAATTTGCACATGTAGGTAGGGGTGAAGTGACTATGCATAGATAATAAACAGCGAGTAGCAGCAGTGTAAAAAGAAAGGGTGGGGGGGGGTCAATGTAAATAGTCTGGGTAGCCATTTGATTAGATGTTCAGGAGTCTTATGGCTTGGGGGGTAGAAGCTGTTTAGAAGCCTCTTGGACCTAGACTTGGCGCTCTGGTACCGCTTGCCCTGTGGTTGCAGAGAGAACAGTCTATGACTTGGATGACTGGAGTCTTTGACAACTTTGAAATGTCCTTGTTTTTGAAAGAAAATAACATTTTTTTGTCCTTTAAAATAACATCAAATTGATCAGAAATACAGTGTAGAGAGAGTTCCTCTGTCCAGTGTCTGTGTTCTTCTGCCCATCTTAACCTCTTACATCTAGACGTTCCGCTAGCGGAACACCTGCTCCAATATCCAATGATAGGCGTGGCGCGAATTACAAATTCCTCAAAAATACAAAAACTTCAATTTTTCAAACATATGACTATTTCACAGCATTTTAAAGACAAGACTCTCCTTTATCTAACCACACTGTCCGATTTCAAAAAGGCTTTACAGCGAAAGCAAAACATTAGATTATGTCAGCAGAGTACCAAGCCAGAAATAATCAGACACCTATTTTTCAAGCTAGCATATAATGTCACAAAAACCCAGAAGACAGCTAAATGCAGCACTAACCTTTGATGATCTTCATCAGATGACACACCTAGGACATTATGTTATACAATACATGCATGTTTTGTTCAATCAAGTTCATATTTATATAAAAAAACAGCTTTTTACATTAGCATGTGACGTTCAGAACTAGCAACTTCCGGGGAATTTGCTAACAATTTACTAAATTACTCATGATAAACGTTCACAAAAAGCATAACAATTATTTTAAGAATTATAGATACAGAACTCCTCTATGCACTCGATATGTCCGATTTTAAATTAGCTTTTTGGTGAAAGCACATTTTGCAATATTCTAAGTACATAGCCCAGGCATCACGGGCTCGCTATTTAGACACCCGGCAAGTTTAGCCTTCACCAAAATCAGATTTACTATTATAAAAGTTTGATTACCTTTTGTTGTCTTCGTCAGAATGCACTCCCAGGACTGCTACTTCAATAACAAATGTTGGTTTGGTCCAAAATAATCCATCGTTATATCCGAATGGCGGCCAGGGCACGCGCCTAAGCCCACAGTCCCTTGATCGGCCACTTGAGAAAGGCGATAATGTGTTTCAGCCTGGGGCTGGGATGACGACATTCAGGTTTTTCCCGGGCTCTGAGCGCCCATGGAAGACGTAGGAAGTGTCACGTTAGAGCAGAGATCCTTTGTAAAAGATAGAGATGGCAAAGAAGTTCAAGAAATGGTCAGACAGGTCACTTCCTGTAAAGGAATCTCTCAGGTTTTGACCTGCCATTTGAGTTCTGTTATACTCACAGACACCATTCAAACAGTTTTAGAAACTTTGGAGTGTTTTCTATCCAAAGCCAATAATTATATGCATATTCTAGTTACTGGGCAGGAGTAGTAACCAGATTAAATCGGGTACGTTTTTTATCCAGCCGTGAAAATACTGCCCCCTAGCCATAACAGGTTAATCTTTACTTTTATTGGCCAGTCTGAGATATGGCTTTTTCTTTGCAACTCTGCCTAGAAGGCCAGCATCCTGGAGTCGCCTCTTCACTGTTGACGTTGAGACTGGTGTTTTGCGGGAACTATTTAATGAAGCTGCCAGTTGAGGACTTGTGAGGCGTCTGTTTCTCAAACTAGACACTCTAATGTACTTGTCCTCTTGCTCAGTTGTGCACCGGGGCCTCCCACTCCTCTTTCTATTCTGGTTAGAGCCAGTTTGAGCTGTTCTGTGAAGGGAGTAGTACACAGCGTTGTATGAGATCTTCAGTATCTTGGCAATTTCTCACATGGAATGGCCTTCATTTCTCCGAATAAGAAGACTGACGAGTTTCAGAAGAAAGGTCTTTGTTTCTGGCCATTTTGAGCCTGTAATCGAACTCACAAATGCTGATGCTCCAGATACTCAACTAGTCTAAAGAAGGACAGTTTTATTGCTTCTTTAATCAGGACAACAGTTTTCAGCTGTGCTAACATAATTGCAAAAGGGTTTTCTAATGATCAATTAGCCTTTAAAATGATAAACCTGGATTAGCTAACACAACGTGCCATTGGAACACAGGAGTGATGGTTGCTGATAATGGACCTCTGTACGCCTATGTAGAAATTCCATTAAAATTGTAGCTGTTTCCAGCTACAATAGTCATTTACAACATTAACAATGTCTACACTGTATTTGTGATCAATTTGATGTCATTTTAATGGACGAAAAAATTAGCTTTTCTTTCAAAAACAAGGACATTTCTAAGTGACCCCAAACTTTTGAACGGTAGTGTAGGTGAAAACGGTCCTTAATGATGGTGTTGGAGTCGGGTTTGGCTACGCAGTTGTGGGTGAACAGGGAGTACAGGAGGGGACTGAGCACGCACCCCTGAGTGGCCCCAGTGTTGAGGATCAGCGTGGCGGATGTGTTGCTACCTACCCTCACCACCTGGGGGCGGCCCATCAGGAAGTCCAGGCTCCAGTTGCAGAGGGAGGTGTTTAGTCCCAGGATCCTTAGCTTAGTGATGAGCTTTGAGGGCACTATGTTGTTGAACGCTGAGCTGTAGTCAATGAACAGCATTCTCACATAGGTGTTCCTTTTGTCCAGGTGGGAAAGGGCAGTGTAGAGTGGAATAGAGAATGCATCATCTGTGGATCTGTTGGGCGGTATGCATATTGGAGTGGGTCTAGGGTTTCCGGGATGATGGTGTTGATGTGAGCCATGACCTGCCTTTCAAAGCACTTAATGGGTACCGATGTGAGTACTACAGGGCGGTAATCATTTAGGCAGGTTACCTTAGTGTTCTTGGGCACAGGGACTATGGTGGTCTGCTTAAAACATGTTGGTATTACAGACTCAGACAGGGACATGTTGTAAATGTCCGTTTGTTAACAAGAAATTTGTGGAGTGGTTGAAAAACGAGTTTTAATGACTCCAACCTAAGTGTACGTAAACTTCTGACTTCAACTGTAGGTGTTACAGACTCGGTCCGGGAGAGGTTGAAAATGTCAGTGAAGACACTCGCCAGTTGGTCAGCGCATGCTCGGAGTACACGTCCTGGTTGACCTGTTTAAAGGTCTTGCTCACATTGGCTATAGAGAGCGTGATCACACAGTCGTCCGGAACAGCTGGTGCTCTCATGGATGCTTCAGTGTTGCTTACCTCAAAGCGAGCATAGAAAGCATTTACCTCGCCTGGTAGGCGAGGTAAATGGGCAGTTTGCGGCTGGATTTCCCTTTGTAGTCTGTAATAGTTTGCGTGCCTTCCACATCCGACGAGCGTCAGAGCCAGTGTAGTAGGATTTAATTTTAGTCTTGTATTGACGCTTTGCCTGTTTGACGGTTCGTCTGAATGCATAGCGGGATTTCTTATTAGTGTCCCGCTCTAGTCTTTACCTTGGTGCGGATGTCGCCTGTAATCCATGGCTTCTGGTTGGGATATGTACGTACGGTCACTGTGGGGACGACGTTGATGAAGCCGGTGACTGATGTGGTGTACTCCTCAATGCCATTGGATGAATCCCAGAACATATTCCAGTCTGTGCTAGCAAAACAGTCCTGTAGCTTAGCATCTGCGTCATCTGACCATTTCCGTTTTGAGCGTGTCACTGGTACATGTGACATGCTGGTAGAAAATTGGTTAAACTGATTTCAGTTTTCCTGCATTAAAGTCCCCGGCCACTAGGAGCGCCGCCTCTGGATGAGGGGTTTCCTGTTTGCTTACAGTTAGATAGATATTTAATATATACAATGTCTATGTTACAGGGTTAATGACAGTGGAGGGTTATATAGATATATAATATGTATTATGTCTATGTTACAGGGTTAATGACAGTGGAGGGTTATATAGATATATAATATGTATTATGTCTATGTTACAGGGTTAATGACAGTGGAGGGTTATATAGATATTTAATATGTATTATGTCTATGTTACAGGGTTAATGACAGTGGAGGGTTATATAGATATATAATATGTATTACGTCTATGTTACAGGGTTAATGACAGTGGAGGGTTATATAGATATATAATATGTATTATGTCTATGTTACAGGGTTAACGACAGTGGAGGGTTATATAGATATATAATATGTATTATGTCTATGTTACAGGGTTAATGACAGTGGAGGGTTATATAGATATATAATATGTATTATGTCTATGTTACAGGGTTAATGACAGTGGAGGGTTATATAGATATATAATATGTATTACGTCTATGTTACAGGGTTAATGACAGTGGAGGGTTATATAGATATATAATATGTATTACGTCTATGTTACAGGGTTAATGACAGTGGAGGGTTATATAGATATATAATATGTATTACGTCTATGTTACAGGGTTAATGACAGTGTAATACTAGTAAATGATGTCGATGTTCGTGAGGTGACACACAGCTTGGCTGTGGAAGCTCTAAAGGAGGCGGGGCCAGTTGTCCGTCTCTACGTCCTCCGGAGGAAGCCGCCCATGGAGACCGTCACACAACTCAAACTCATCAAAGGACCTAAAGGTGTGTGTGTTTTCTCGGACTAAATGCTGTAGGTGTGTTTCAGCAACCCGGAAGTAGATACACTTGTTTCCATTAAAAAGATGAGCAGTTTGTGATCTTGTTCATACAGCTACTTTAATCTGAAAACCTTCCTCCTCCTTCCACCTCCTCTTCCACCTCCTCCTCCTCCTCCTCCTCCACTCATCCTCCCTCCTCCCCTCTTCCTCCCTCCTCCCCTCTTCCTCCCCTCTTCCTCCCTCCTCCCCTCTTCCTCCCTCCCTCCTCCCCTCTTCCTCCTTCCCTCCTCCCCTCTTCCTCCTTCCCTCCTCCCTTCTTCCTCCCTCCCTCCTCCCCTCTTCCTCCCTCCTCCACTCATCCTCCCTCCTCCCCTCTTCCTCCTTCCCTCCTCCCCTCTTCCTCCTTCTCTCCTCCCCTCTTCCTCCTTCCCTCCTCCCCTCTTCCTCCCTCCCTCCTCCCCTCTTCCTCCCTCCCTCCTCCCCTCTTCCTCCTTCCCTCCTCCCCTCTTCCTCCCTCCCTCCTCCCCTATTCCTCCCCCCTCCCTCCTCTTCCTCCCTCCTCCCCTCTTCCTCCTCCTCCTCCTCTTCCTCCCTCCTCTTCCTCTCTCCTCCTCTTCCTCCCTCCTCTTCCTAATCTCTCTCTTCCCTTATTCTGTGTGTGTGTTCCAGGTTTGGGGTTCAGTATAGCAGGTGGACTAGGGAACCAGCATGTACCAGGTGACAACAGTATCTATGTGACTAAGATCATCGAGGGAGGAGCGGCCTGTAAAGATGGACACCTACAGATCGGCGATAAGATACTGGCTGTGAGTGACATGCTCACTGGCACGCTCACTGGCACGCTCACTGACTCGCTCACTGGCACGCTCACGCTCACTGGCACGCTCACGGACACACACACTGACACTCTCACTGACACGCTCACGGACACGCTCACGGACACGCTCACGGACACGCTCACGGATACGCTCACGGACACGCTCACGGACACGCTCACGCTCACGGACACGCTCACGGACACACACACTGGGACGCTCACGGACACGCTCACGCTCACGGCCACGCTGACTGACACGCTCACGCTCACGGACACGCTCGATCACACAGATCTGTTTCCATTATGTAGTGAGTAAATATGACAGGAGTTTAGTCGTTGAGTGGTGCCCTCTGCTGGTCCTCTGTGGAACTACTGCGGAGCTGGACGCCATGTTTTAACATTACAAATATGAACACGGGCTTTCTGAATGGCAATCTCTGATCCCAACTGACTATATCCCATCTGACTATGTCATATCTCTATGTCATGTCTGACTATGTCATGTCTGACTATGTCATGCATCTACAGTGCATTCGGGAAGTATTCAGACCCCTTGACTTTTTCCATATTTTTTTATGTTACAGCCTTATTATAAAATGTATGTAAAAAATGTCTCATCAGACACAATCCCCATAATGACTCAATACCCCATAATGACTCAATACCCCGTAATGACTCAATACCCCATAATGACTCAATACCCCATAATGACTCAATACCCATAATGACTCAATACCCCATAATGACTCAATACCCCATAATGACTCAATACCCCATAATGACTCAATACCCCATAATGACACAATACCCCATAATGACTCACTACCCCATAATGACACAATACCCCATAATGACTCAATACCTCATAATGACTCAATACCCCATAATGACTCAATACCCCATAATGACTCAATACCCCATAATGACTCAATACCCCATAATGACACAATACCCCATAATGACTCAATACCTCATAATGACTCAATACCCCATAATGACTCACTACCCCATAATGACACAATACCCCATAATGACTCAATACCTCATAATGACTCAATACCCCATAATGACTCCATACCCCATAATGACTCAATACCCCATAATGACTCAATACCCCATAATGCCTCAATACCCCATAAGGACTCAATACCCCATAATGACAAAGAAAAACTGGTTTGTAGAATTTCTTTCTGATTAATATGAATAAATATGAATCTATTTTCTGAGCTAGAGGACTCCTGATATCTCCAGGAGTGATTCTAGAGGACTCCTGATATCTCCAGGAGTGATTCTAGAGGACTCCTGATATCTCCAGGAGTGATTCTAGAGCTAGAGGACTCCTGATATCTCCAGGAGTGATTCTAGAGCTAGAGGACTCCAGATATCTCCAGGAGTGATTCTATAGCTAGAGGACTCCTGATGTCTCCAGGAGTGATTCTAGAGGACTCCTGATATCTCCAGGAGTGATTTTAGAGCTAGAGGACTCCTGATATCTCCAGGAGTGATTCTAGAGGCCTCCTGATATCTCCAGGAGTGATTCTAGAGGACTCCTGATATCTCCAGGAGTGATTTTAGAGCTAGAGGACTCCTGATATCTCCAGGAGTGATTCTAGAGGACTCCTGATATCTCCAGGAGTGATTCTAGAGGACTCCTGATATCTCCAGGAGGGGTTCTAGAGCTAGAGGACTCCTGATGTCTCCAGGAGTGATTCTAGAGATAGAGGACTCCTGATATCTCCAGGAGTGATTCTAGAGGACTCCTGATATCTCCAGGCGTGATTCTAGAGGACTCCTGATATCTCCAGGAGGGATTCTAGAGCTAGAGGTCTCCTGATATCTCCAGGAGTGATTCTAGAGCTAGAGGACTCCAGATATCTCCAGGAGTGATTCTAGAGCTAGAGGACTCCTGATATCTCCAGGAGTGATTCTAGAGCTAGAGGACTCCTGATATCTCCAGGAGGGGTTCTAGAGCTAGAGGACTCCAGATATCTCCAGGAGGGGTTCTAGAGCTAGAGGACTCCTGATATCTCCAGGAGTGATTCTAGAGGACTCCTGATATCTCCAGGAGTGGTTCTAGAGCTAGAGGACTCCTGATATCTCCAGGAGTGATTCTAGAGCTAGAGGACTCCAGATATCTCCAGGAGTGATACGAGAGCTAGAGGACTCCTGATATCTCCAGGATTCTCCTCTCCTAGGTAATTAGTGTTAGGTCTTCAGTCTCCTGGTTTCTCAGCAGCAGCTGTAAGTTGCGGTCGTGTCAGTAGCGGTTTTGTCGCAAAACTAAGTCCGTCGCCGAAACAAGGACGGTTCTGCCGAGTTGTTCGAGGAAGGCTCCACACCACTCTCTCGCTTGAGTATCTTACCGGAGTTATTTACAGAATATCACATTTTTCTCTTTTTGTAGTTTTGTCAACTATGTGTGTTTTCTGTACCTGTTTACACCTCTCCCTGTAGGCTTTACAGACGCTCCCCAACCCCTTGGCTGCAACACTTCTAATTTATTGTACCCTGCGCACCCAACCCATGTGGAAGTCTGGGTCTCTGTTAGTGTTTGTAACTGCCGATCTGCAGGTCAAGAACGACAGGTTCACATCAGTCTATGCTGCCCTTCAGTCCCTTCAGTTCATATCAGTCTATGCTGCCCTTTGACCCTGACGGAGACATGGATCACCCCAGAGAACGCTGCTACTTCAGCTGCTCTCTCTTCCTATGACTATGTTTTAGAACATCTGGTAGTCATGGTGGTGACACAGGTCTACTCATTTCTCCTAACTGGAGATTTTCTCTTTTCTCCTCTCTCACCTGTCCATCTCCTCTCTCACCTGTCCATCTCCTCTATCACCTGTCTATCTCCTCTCTCACCTGTCCATCTCCTCTCTCATCTGTTCATCTCCGTTATCACCTGTCTATCTCCTCTCTCACCTGTTCATCTCTTCTCTCACCTGTTCATCTCCTTTCTCACCTGTTCATCTCCTTTCTCACCTGTCTATCTCCTCTCTCATCTGTTCATCTCCGTTATCACCTGTCTATCTCCTCTCTCACCTGTCCATCTCCTCTCTCTCCTGTCCATCTCCTCTCTCACCTGTTCATCTCCGTTATCACCTGTCTATCTCCTCTCTCACCTGTTCATCTCCGTTATCACCTGTTCATCTCCTCTCTCACCTGTCCATCTCCTCTCTCACCTGTTCATCTCCGTTATCACCTGTTCATCTCCTCTCTCACCTGTCCATCTCCTCTCTCACCTGTTCATCTCCTTTCTCACCTGTTCATCTCCTCTCTCACCTGTCCATCTCCTCTCTCACCTGTTCATCTCCGTTATCACCTGTCTATCTCCTCTCTCACCTGTTCATCTCTTCTCTCACCTGTTCATCTCCTTTCTCACCTGTTCATCTCCTCTCTCACCTGTCCATCTCCTCTCTCACCTGTTCATCTCCGTTATCACCTGTCTATCTCCTCTCTCACCTGTTCATCTCCTCTCTCACCTGTTCATCTCTTCTCTCACCTGTCCATCTCCTCTCTCATCTGTTCATCTCCGTTATCACCTGTCCATCTCCTCTCTCATCTGTTCATCTCCTCTCTCACCTGTTCATCTCCTCTCTCACCTGTCCATCTCCTCTCTCACCTGTTCATCTCCTTTCTCACCTGTCCATCTCCTCTCCTACCTGTCCATCTCCTCATTTGAATTCCATGCTGTCCCTGTCACTTGTCCACTCAAGCTTAACATTATTGTCATCGATCACCCACCAGGTGCCCTTGAACAGTTCCTCAATGAGCTTGACACCTTAAGAAGCTAATTT
Source organism: Salmo salar (assembly GCF_905237065.1). Classification (NCBI taxonomy): domain Eukaryota; kingdom Metazoa; phylum Chordata; class Actinopteri; order Salmoniformes; family Salmonidae; genus Salmo; species Salmo salar. Next base: position 83,053,146 of record NC_059459.1, read on the forward strand.
CCTGATGATGGCTCAGCGCTGTTCGTACTTGGCGACTTCAACCTCCCGATGTCTGCCTTTGATAAATTTGTTTCCAACTCTCTCTTTCCCTCCTGGCCTCTTTTGACCTGACCCTTTCCCAGTCCCCCCCAACTCACAAAGCAGGCAATAGGCTTGACCTCATCTTTACTAGAGGCTGTTCTACTAATCTCACTGTAACCCCCCTCCAGGTCTCTGTTCTCCTACTAATCTCATTGTAACCCCCCTCCAGGTCTCTGTTCTCCTACTAATCTCATTGTAACCCCCCTCCAGATCTCTGGTCACTACTTTGCTTCCTTTCCTGTCTCCCTTTCCTCCAACCCTGCCCACTCAGCCCCTACCCAGATGGTCTCTCTCTCTCTAACCGCTCAGCCCCTACCCAGATGGTCTCTCTCTCTCTAACCACTCAGCCCCTACCCAGATGGTCTCTCTCTCTATCCACTCAGCCCCTACCCAGATGGTCTCTCTCTCTCTAACCACTCAGCCCCTACCCAGATGGTCTCTCTCTCTCTAACCACTCAGCCCCTACCCAGATGGTTCTCTCTCTCTATCCACTCAGCCCCTACCCAGATGGTCTCTCTCTCTCTAACCACTCAGCCCCTACCCAGATGGTCTCTCTCTCTAACCACTCAGCCCCTACCCAGATGGTCTCTCTCTCTAACCACTCAGCCCCTACCCAGATGGTCTCTCTCTCTAACCACTCAGCCCCTACCCAGATGGTCTCTCTCTCTAACCACTCAGCCCCTACCCAGATGGTCTCTCTCTCTCTATCCACTCAGCCCCTACCCAGATGGTCTCTCTCTCTAACCACTCAGCCCCTACCCAGATGGTCTCTCTCTCTAACCACTCAGCCCCTACCCAGATGGTCTCTCTCTCTCTAACCACTCAGCCCCTACCCAGATGGTCTCTCTCTCTAACCACTCAGCCCCTACCCAGATGGTTCTCTCTCTCTCTAACCACTCAGCCCCTACCCAGATGGTCTCTCTCTCTCTAACCACTCAGCCCCTACCCAGATGGTCTCTCTCTCTAACCACTCAGCCCCTACCCAGATGGTTCTCTCTCTCTAACCACTCAGCCCCTACCCAGATGGTCTCTCTCTCTAACCACTCAGCCCCTACCCAGATGGTCTCTCTCTCTCTAACCACTCAGCCCCTACCCAGATGGTCTCTCTCTCTCTAACCACTCAGCCCCTACCCAGATGGTCTCTCTCTCTAACCACTCAGCCCCTACCCAGATGGTCTCTCTCTCTCTAACCACTCAGCCCCTACCCAGATGGTCTCTCTCTCTCTAACCACTCAGCCCCTACCCAGATGGTCTCTCTCTCTATCCACTCAGCCCCTACCCAGATGGTCTCTCTCTCTAACCACTCAGCCCCTACCCAGATGGTCTCTCTCTCTCTATCCACTCAGCCCCTACCCAGATGGTCTCTCTCTCTCTAACCACTCAGCCCCTACCCAGATGGTCTCTCTCTCTAACCACTCAGCCCCTACCCAGATGGCTCTCTCTCTCTCTAACCACTCAGCCCCCTACCCAGATGGTTCTCTCTCTCTAACCACTCAGCCCCTACCCAGATGGTCTCTCTCTAACCACTCAGCCCCTACCCAGATGGTCTCTCTCTCTCTATCCACTCAGCCCCTACCCAGATGGTCTCTCTCTCTCTAACCACTCAGCCCCTACCCAGATGGTCTCTCTCTCTCTAACCACTCAGCCCCTACCCAGATGGTCTCTCTCTCTCTAACCACTCAGCCCCTACCCAGATGGTCTCTCTCTCTCTAACCACTCAGCCCCTACCCAGATGGTCTCTCTCTCTCTCTAACCACTCAGCCCCTACCCAGATGGTCTCTCTCTCTCTAACCACTCAGCCCCTACCCAGATGGTCTCTCTCTCTCTAACCACTCAGCCCCTACCCAGATAGTCTCTCTCTCTCTAACCACTCAGCCCCTACCCAGATGGTCACTCTCTCTCTAACCACTCAGCCCCTACCCAGATGGTCTCTCTCTCTCTAACCACTCAGCCCCTACCCAGATGGTCTCTCTAACCACTCAGCCCCTACCCAGATGGTCTCTCTCTCTCTATCCACTCAGCCCCTACCCAGATGGTCTCTCTCTCTCTAACCACTCAGCCCCTACCCAGATGGTCTCTCTCTCTCTAACCACTCAGCCCCTACCCAGATGGTCTCTCTCTCTAACCACTCAGCCCCTACCCAGATGGTCTCTCTCTCTCTAACCACTCAGCCCCTACCCAGATGGTCTCTCTCTCTCTAACCACTCAGCCCCTACCCAGATGGTCTCTCTCTCTAACCACTCAGCCCCCTACCCAGATGGTCTCTCTCTCTAACCACTCAGCCCCTACCCAGATGGTCTCTCTCTCTAACCACTCAGCCCCTACCCAGATGGTCTCTCTCTCTAACCACTCAGCCCCTACCCAGATGGTCTCTCTCTCTCTAACCACTCAGCCCCTACCCAGATGGTTCTCTCTCTCTAACCACTCAGCCCCTACCCAGATGGTCTCTCTATCTAACCACTCAGCCCCTACCCAGATGGTCTCTCTAACCACTCAGCCACTACCCAGATGGTCTCTCTCTCTCTATCCACTCAGCCCCTACCCAGATGGTCTCTCTCTCTCTATCCACTCAGCCCCTACCCAGATGGTCTCTCTCTCTAACCACTCAGCCCCTACCCAGATGGTCTCTCTCTCTATCCTCTCAGCCCCTACCCAGATGGCTCTCTCTCTCTCTAACCACTCAGCCCCTACCCAGATGGTCTCTCTCTCTAACCGCTCAGCCCCTACCCAGATGGTCTCTCTCTCTAACCACTCAGCCCCTACCCAGATGGTCTCTCTCTCTAACCGCTCAGCCCCTACCCAGATGGTCTCTCTCTCTAACCACTCAGCCCCTACCCAGATGGTCTCTCTCTCTAACCACTCAGCCCCTACCCAGATGGTCTCTCTCTCTCTAACCACTCAGCCCCTACCCAGATGGTATCTCTCTCTCTAACCACTCAGCCCCTACCCAGATGGTCTCTCTCTCTCTCTAACCACTCAGCCCCTACCCAGATGGTCTCTCTCTCTCTCTAACCACTCAGCCCCTACCCAGATGGTCTCTCTCTCTAACCACTCAGCCCCTACCCAGATGGTTCTCTCTAACCACTCAGCCCCTACCCAGATGGTTCTCTCTCTCTATCCACTCAGCCCCTACCCAGATGGTCTCTCTCTCTCTAACCACTCAGCCCCTACCCAGATGGTCTCTCTCTCTCTAACCACTCAGCCCCTACCCAGATGGTCTCTCTCTCTCTAACCACTCAGCCCCTACCCAGATGGTTCTCTCTCTCTAACCACTCAGCCCCTACCCAGATGGTCTCTCTCTCTATCCACTCAGCCCCTACCCAGATGGTCTCTCTCTCTCTAACCACTCAGCCCCTACCCAGATGGTCTCTCTCTCTCTAACCACTCAGCCCCTACCCAGATGGTCTCCCTCTCTCTAACCGCTCAGCCCCTACCCAGATGGTCTCTCTCTCTCTAACCACTCAGCCCCTACCCAGATGGTCTCTCTCTCTATCCACTCAGCCCCTACCCAGATGGTCTCTCTCTCTATCCACTCAGCCCCTACCCAGATGGTCTCTCTCTCTAACCACTCAGCCCCTACCCAGATGGTCTCTCTCTCTCTCTAACCACTCAGCCCCTACCCAGATGGTCTCTCTCTCTCTCTATCCACTCAGCCCCTACCCAGATGGTCTCTCTCTCTAACCACTCAGCCCCTACCCAGATGGTCTCTCTCTCTAACCACTCAGCCCATACCCAGATGGTCTCTCTCTCTCTAACCACTCAGCCCCTACCCAGATGGTCTCTCTCTCTAACCACTCAGCCCCTACCCAGATGGTCTCTCTCTCTCTAACCACTCAGCCCCTACCCAGATGGTCTCTCTCTCTAACCACTCAGCCCCTACCCAGATGGTCTCTCTCTCTCTAACCGCTCAGCCCCTACCCAGATGGTCTCTCTCTCTCTAACCACTCAGCCCCTACCCAGATGGTCTCTCTCTCTAACCACTCAGCCCCTACCCAGATGGTCTCTCTCTCTATCCACTCAGCCCCTACCCAGATGGTCTCTCTCTCTCTCTAACCACTCAGCCCCTACCCAGATGGTCTCTCTCTCTCTAACCACTCAGCCCCTACCCAGATGGTCTCTCTCTCTAACCACTCAGCCCCTACCCAGTTGGTCTCTCTCTCTCTAACCACTCAGCCCCTACCCAGATGGTCTCTCTCTCTAACCACTCAGCCCCTACCCAGATGGTCTCTCTCTCTAACCACTCAGCCCCTACCCAGATGGTCTCTCTCTCTCTATCCACTCAGCCCCTACCCAGATGGTCTCTCTCTCTCTAACCACTCAGCCCCTACCCAGATGGTCTCTCTCTCTCTAACCACTCAGCCCCTACCCAGATGGTTCTCTCTCTAACCACTCAGCCCCCTACCCAGATGGTCTCTCTCTAACCACTCAGCCCCTACCCAGATGGTCTCTCTCTCTCTATCCACTCAGCCCCTACCCAGATGGTTCTCTCTCTCTAACCACTCAGCCCCTACCCAGATGGTCTCTCTCTCTATCCTCTCAGCCCCTACCCAGATGGTCTCTCTCTCTCTAACCACTCAGCCCCTACCCAGATGGTCTCTCTCTCTCTCTAACCACTGAGCCCCTACCCAGATGGTCTCTCTCTCTCTAACCACTCAGCCCCTACCCAGATGGTCTCTCTCTCTAACCACTCAGCCCCTACCCAGATGGTCTCTCTCTCTATCCACTCAGCCACTACCCAGATGGTCTCTCTCTCTATCCACTCAGCCCCTACCCAGATGGTCTCTCTCTCTCTAACCACTCAGGCCCTACCCAGATGGTCTCTCTCTCTCTAACCACTCAGCCCCTACCCAGATGGTTCTCTCTCTCTATCCACTCAGCCACTACCCAGATGGTCTCTCTCTCTAACCACTCAGCCCCTACCCAGATGGTCTCTCTCTCTATCCACTCAGCCCCTACCCAGATGGTCTCTCTCTCTCTAACCACTCAGCCCCTACCCAGATGGTTCTCTCTCTCTCTAACCACTCAGCCCCTACCCAGATGGTCTCTCTCTCTCTCTAACCACTCAGCCCCTACCCAGATGGTCTCTCTCTCTCTAACCACTCAGCCCCTACCCAGATGGTCTCTCTCTCTAACCACTCAGCCCCTACCCAGATGGTCTCTCTCTCTCTAACCACTCAGCCCCTACCCAGATGGTCTCTCTCTAACCACTCAGCCCCTACCCAGATGGTCTCTCTCTCTCTAACCACTCAGCCCCTACCCAGATGGTCTCTCTCTCTCTGTCCACTCAGCCCCTACCCAGATGGTCTCTCTCTCTATCCACTCAGCCCCTACCCAGATGGTCTCTCTCTCTCTAACCACTCAGCCCCTACCCAGATGGTCTCTCTCTCTCTATCCACTCAGACCCCTACCCAGATGGTCTCTCTCTCTAACCACTCAGCCCCTACCCAGATGGTCTCTCTCTCTCTAACCACTCAGCCCCTACCCAGATGGTCTCTCTCTCTCTAACCACTCAGCCCCTACCCAGATGGTCTCTCTCTCTATCCACTCAGCCCCTACCCAGATGGTCTCTCTCTCTAACCACTCAGCCCCTACCCAGATGGTCTCTCTCTCTAACCACTCAGCCCCTACCCAGATGGTTCTCTCTCTCTCTAACCACTCAGCCCCTACCCAGATGGTCTCTCTCTCTCTAACCACTCAGCCCCTACCCAGATGGTCTCTCTCTCTAACCACTCAGCCCCTACCCAGATGGTTCTCTCTCTCTAACCACTCAGCCCCTACCCAGATGGTCTCTCTCTCTCTAACCACTCAGCCCCTACCCAGATGGTCTCTCTCTCTCTAACCGCTCAGCCCCTACCCAGATGGTCTCTCTCTCTCTAACCACTCAGCCCCTACCCAGATGGTCTCTCTCTCTAACCACTCAGCCCCTACCCAGATGGTCTCTCTCTTAACCACTCAGCCCCTACCCAGATGGTCTCTCTCTCTCTAACCACTCAGCCCCTACCCAGATGGTCTCTCTCTCTCTAACCACTCAGCCCCTACCCAGATGGTCTCTCTCTAACCACTCAGCCCCTACCCAGATGGTCTCTCTCTCTCTATCCACTCAGCCCCTACCCAGATGGTCTCTCTCTCTCTAACCACTCAGCCCCTACCCAGATGGTCTCTCTCTAACCACTCAGCCCCTACCCAGATGGTCTCTCTCTCTCTAACCACTCAGCCCCTACCCAGATGGTTCTCTCTCTCTAACCACTCAGCCCCTACCCAGATGGTCTCTCTCTCTAACCGCTCAGCCCCTACCCAGATGGTCTCTCTCTCTAACCACTCAGCCCCTACCCAGATGGTCTCTCTCTCTCTAACCGCTCAGACCCTACCCAGATGGTCTCTCTCTCTAACCACTCAGCCCCTACCCAGATGGTCTCTCTCTCTAACCACTCAGCCCCTACCCAGATGGTCTCTCTCTCTCTAACCACTCAGCCCCTACCCAGATGGTCTCTCTCTCTCTAACCACTCAGCCCCTACCCAGATGGCTCTCTCTCTCTCTAACCACTCAGCCCCTACCCAGATGGTCTCTCTCTCTCTCTCTAACCACTCAGCCCCTACCCAGATGGTCTCTCTCTCTCTATCCACTCAGCCCCTACCCAGATGGTCTCTCTCTCTAACCACTCAGCCCCTACCCAGATGGTCTCTCTCTCTAACCACTCAGCCCCTACCCAGATGGTCTCTCTCTCTCTATCCATTCAGCCCCTACCCAGATGGTCTCTCTCTCTAACCACTCAGCCCCTACCCAGATGGTCTCTCTCTCTAACCACTCAGCCCCTACCCAGATGGTCTTCTCTAACCACTCAGCCCCTACCCAGATGGTCTCTCTCTCTCTATCCACTCAGCCACTACCCAGATGGTCTCTCTCTCTCTAACCACTCAGCCCCTACCCAGATGGTCTCTCTCTCTCTAACCGCTCAGCCCCTACCCAGATGGTCTCTCTCTCTCTAACCGCTCAGCCCCTACCCAGATGGTCTCTCACTCTCTCTCTCTAACCACTCAGCCCCTACCCAGATGGTTCTCTCTCTCTAACCACTCAGCCCCCTACCCAGATGGTCTCTCTCTCTCTATCCACTCAGCCCCCTACCCAGATGGTCTCTCTCTCTCTAACCACTCAGCCCCTACCCAGATGGTTCTCTCTCTCTAACCACTCAGCCCCTACCCAGATGGTCTCTCTCTCTCTAACCACTCAGCCCCTACCCAGATGGTCTCTCTCTCTCTAACCACTCAGCCCCTACCCAGATGGTCTCTCTCTCTCTAACCACTCAGCCCCTACCCAGATGGTCTCTCTCTCTAACCACTCAGCCCCTACCCAGATGGTTTCTCTCTCTCTAACCACTCAGCCCCTACCCAGATGGTCTCTCTCTCTCTCTAACCACTCAGCCCCTACCCAGATGGTCTCTCTCTCTCTCTCTAACCACTCAGCCCCTACCCAGATGGTCTCTCTCTCTAACCACTCAGCCCCTACCCAGATGGTCTCTCTCTCTCTATCCACTCAGCCCCTACCCAGATGGTCTCTCTCTCTCTAACCACTCAGCCCCTACCCAGATGGTCTCTCTCTCTCTAACCAGTCAGCCCCTACCCAGATGGCTCTCTCTCTCTCTAACCACTCAGCCCCTACCCAGATGGTCTCTCTCTCTCTAACCACTCAGCCCCTACCCAGATGGTTCTCTCTCTCTCTAACCACTCAGCCCCTACCCAGATGGTCTCTCTCTCTAACCACTCAGCCCCTACCCAGATGGTCTCTCTCTCTCTAACCACTCAGCCCCTACCCAGATGGTCTCTCTCTCTCTCTAACCACTCAGCCCCTACCCAGATGGTCTCTCTCTCTCTAACCACTCAGCCCCTACCCAGATGGTCTCTCTCTCTAACCACTCAGCCCCTACCCAGATGGTCTCTCTCTCTATCCACTCAGCCCCTACCCAGATGGTCTCTCTCTCTCTAACCACTCAGCCCCTACCCAGATGGTCTCTCTCTCTCTAACCACTCAGCCCCTACCCAGATGGTCTCTCTCTCTAACCACTCAGCCCCTACCCAGATGGTCTCTCTCTCTCTAACCACTCAGCCCCTACCCAGATGGTCTCTCTCTCTCTAACCACTCAGCCCCTACCCAGATGGTCTCTCTCTCTCTAACCACTCAGCCCCTACCCAGATGGTCTCTCTATCTCTAACCGCTCAGCCCCTACCCAGATGGTCTCTCTCTCTCTCTAACCACTCAGCCCCTACCCAGATGGTCTCTCTCTCTAACCACTCAGCCCCCTACCCAGATGGTCTCTCTCTCTCTAACCACTCAGCCCCTACCCAGATGGTCTCTCTCTCTCTAACCGCTCAGCCCCTACCCAGATGGTCTCTCTCTCTCTCTAACCACTCAGCCCCTACCCAGATGGTCTCTCTCTCTAACCACTCAGCCCCTACCCAGATGGTCTCTCTCTCTAACCACTCAGCCCCTACCCAGATGGTCTCTCTCTCTCTCTAACCACTCAGCCCCTACCCAGATGGTCTCTCTCTCTAACCACTCAGCCCCTACCCAGATGGTTCTCTCTCTCTATCCACTCAGCCCCTACCCAGATGGTCTCTCTCTCTCTAACCACTCAGCCCCTACCCAGATGGTTCTCTCTCTCTCTAACCACTCAGCCCCTACCCAGATGGTCTCTCTCTCTCTAACCACTCAGCCCCCTACCCAGATGGTCTCTCTCTCTCTAACCACTCAGCCCCTACCCAGATGGTCTCTCTCTCTAACCACTCAGCCCCTACCCAGATGGTCTCTCTCTCTAACCACTCAGCCCCTACCCAGATGGTCTCTCTCTCTAACCACTCAGCCCCTACCCAGATGGTCTCTCTCTCTCTAACCGCTCAGCCCCTACCCAGATGGTCTCTCTCTCTCTAACCACTCAGCCCCTACCCAGATGGCTCTCTCTCTCTAACCACTCAGCCCCTACCCAGATGGTCTCTCTCTCTCTCTCTAACCACTCAGCCCCTACCCAGATGGTCTCTCTCTCTCTCTAACCACTCAGCCCCTACCCAGATGGTCTCTCTCTCTCTAACCACTCAGCCCCTACCCAGATGGTCTCTCTCTCTAACCACTCAGCCCCTTCCCAGATGGTCTCTCTCTCTCTAACCACTCAGCCCCTACCCAGATGGTCTCTCTCTCTCTAACCACTCAGCCCCTACCCAGATGGTCTCTCTCTCTAACCACTCAGCCCCTACCCAGATGGTCTCTCTCTCTCTATCCACTCAGCCCCTACCCAGATGGTCTCTCTCTCTCTAACCACTCAGCCCCTACCAAGATGGTCTCTCTCTCTCTAACCACTCAGCCCCTACCCAGATGGCTCTCTCTAACCACTCAGCCCCTACCCAGATGGTCTCTCTCTCTAACCACTCAGCCCCTACCCAGATGGTCTCTCTCTCTATCCACTCAGCCCCTACCCAGATGGTCTCTCTCTCTAACCACTCAGCCCCTACCCAGATGGTCTCTCTCTCTAACCACTCAGCCCCTACCCAGATGGTCTCTCTCTCTAACCACTCAGCCCCTACCCAGATAGTCTCTCTCTCTAACCACTCAGCCCCTACCCAGATGGTCTCTCTCTCTCTAACCACTCAGCCCCTACCCAGATGGTCTCTCTCTCTCTAACCACTCAGCCCCTACCCAGATGGTCTCTCTCTCTAACCACTCAGCCCCTACCCAGATGGCTCTCTCTCTCTCTCTAACCACTCAGCCCCTACCCAGATGGTCTCTCTCTCTCTAACCACTCAGCCCCTACCCAGATGGTCTCTCTCTCTAACCACTCAGCCCCTACCCAGATGGTCTCTCACTCTCTAACCACTCAGCCCCTACCCAGATGGTCTCTCTCTCTCTAACCGCTCAGCCCCTACCCAGATGGTCTCTCTCTCTCTAACCGCTCAGCCCCTACCCAGATGGTCTCTCTCTCTCTAACCACTCAGCCCCTACCCAGATGGTCTCTCTCTCTAACCACTCAGCCCCTACCCAGATGGTCTCTCTCTCTAACCACTCAGCCCCTACCCAGATGGTCTCTCTCTCTCTAACCACTCAGCCCCTAACCAGATGGTCTCTCTCTCTCTAACCACTCAGCCCCTACCCAGATGGTCTCTCTCTCTAACCACTCAGCCCCTACCCAGATGGTCTCTCTCTCTCTATCCACTCAGCCCCTACCCAGATGGTCTCTCTCTCTCTAACCACTCAGCCCCTACCCAGATGGTCTCTCTAACCACTCAGCCCCTACCCAGATGGTCTCTCTCTCTCTCTAACCACTCAGCCCCTACCCAGGTGGTCTCTCTCTCTCTAACCACTCAGCCCCTACCCAGATGGTCTCTCTCTCTATCCACTCAGCCCCTACCCAGATGGTCTCTCTCTCTCTAACCACTCAGCCCCTACCCAGATGGTCTCTCTCTCTCTAACCACTCAGCCCCTACCCAGATGGTCTCTCTAACCACTCAGCCCCTACCCAGATGGTCTCTCTCTCTAACCACTCAGCCCCTACCCAGATGGTCTCTCTCTCTATCCACTCAGCCCCTACCCAGATGGTCTCTCTCTCTGACCACTCAGCCCCTACCCAGATGGTCTCTCTCTCTATCCACTCAGCCACTACCCAGATGGTCTCTCTCTCTAACCACTCAGCCCCTACCCAGATGGTCTCTCTCTCTATCCACTCAGCCCCCTACCCAGATGGTCTCTCTCTCTCTAACCACTCAGCCCCTACTCAGATGGTTCTCTCTCTCTAACCACTCAGCCCCTACCCAGATGGTCTCTCTCTCTAACCACTCAGCCCCTACCCAGATGGTCTCTCTCTCTAACCACTCAGCCCCTACCCAGATGGTCTCTCTCTCTAACCACTCAGCCCCTACCCAGATGGTCTCTCTCTCTAACCACTCAGCCCCCTACCCAGATGGTCTCTCTCTCTCTAACCACTCAGCCCCTACCCAGATGGTCTCTCTCTCTCTAACCACTCAGCCCCTACCCAGATGGTCTCTCTCTCTCTAACCACTCAGCCCCTACCCAGATGGTCTCTCTCTCTAACCACTCAGCCCCTACCCAGATGGTCTCTCTCTCTCTAACCGCTCAGCCCCTACCCAGGTGGTCTCTCTCTCTCTAACCACTCAGCCCCTACCCAGATGGTCTCTCTCTCTATCCACTCAGCCCCTACCCAGATGGTTCTCTCTCTCTAACCACTCAGCCCCCTACCCAGATGGTCTCTCTCTCTAACCACTCAGCCCCTACCCAGATGGTCTCTCTCTCTCTAACCGCTCAGCCCCCTACCCAGATGGTCTCTCTCTCTCTAACCACTCAGCCCCTACCCAGATGGTCTCTCTCTCTCTAACCACTCAGCCCCTACCCAGATGGTCTCTCTCTCTCTCTCTATCCACTCAGCCCCTACCCAGATGGTCTCTCTCTCTCTAACCACTCAGCCCCTACCCAGATGGTCTCTCTCTCTCTAACCACTCAGCCCCTACCCAGATGGTCTCTCTCTCTAACCACTCAGCCCCTTCCCAGATGGTCTCTCTCTCTCTAACCACTCAGCCCCTACCCAGATGGTCTCTCTCTCTCTAACCACTCAGCCCCTACCCAGATGGTCTCTCTCTCTAACCACTCAGCCCCTACCCAGATGGTCTCTCTCTCTCTATCCACTCAGCCCCTACCCAGATGGTCTCTCTCTCTCTAACCACTCAGCCCCTACCAAGATGGTCTCTCTCTCTATCCACTCAGCCCCTACCCAGATGGTCTCTCTAACCACTCAGCCCCTACCCAGATGGTCTCTCTCTCTAACCACTCAGCCCCTACCCAGATGGTCTCTCTCTCTATCCACTCAGCCCCTACCCAGATGGTCTCTCTCTCTAACCACTCAGCCCCTACCCAGATGGTCTCTCTCTCTAACCACTCAGCCCCTACCCAGATGGTCTCTCTCTCTAACCACTCAGCCCCCTACCCAGATGGTCTCTCTCTCTAACCACTCAGCCCCTACCCAGATGGTCTCTCTCTCTCTAACCACTCAGCCCCTACCCAGATGGTCTCTCTCTCTCTAACCACTCAGCCCCTACCCAGATGGTCTCTCTCTCTAACCACTCAGCCCCTACCCAGATGGTCTCTCTCTCTCTCTCTAACCACTCAGCCCCTACCCAGATGGTCTCTCTCTCTAACCACTCAGCCCCTACCCAGATGGTCTCTCTCTCTAACCACTCAGCCCCTACCCAGATGGTCTCTCACTCTCTAACCACTCAGCCCCCTACCCAGATGGTCTCTCTCTCTCTAACCGCTCAGCCCCTACCCAGATGGTCTCTCTCTCTAACCGCTCAGCCCCTACCCAGATGGTCTCTCTCTCTAACCACTCAGCCCCTACCCAGATGGTCTCTCTCTCTAACCACTCAGCCCCTACCCAGATGGTCTCTCTCTCTCTAACCACTCAGCCCCTACCCAGATGGTCTCTCTCTCTCTAACCACTCAGCCCCTAACCAGATGGTCTCTCTCTCTCTAACCACTCAGCCCCTACCCAGATGGTCTCTCTCTCTAACCACTCAGCCCCTACCCAGATGGTCTCTCTCTCTCTATCCACTCAGCCCCTACCCAGATGGTCTCTCTCTCTCTAACCACTCAGCCCCTACCCAGATGGTCTCTCTAACCACTCAGCCCCTACCCAGATGGTCTCTCTCTCTCTCTAACCACTCAGCCCCTACCCAGGTGGTCTCTCTCTCTCTAACCACTCAGCCCCTACCCAGATGGTCTCTCTCTCTATCCACTCAGCCCCTACCCAGATGGTCTCTCTCTCTCTAACCACTCAGCCCCCTACCCAGATGGTCTCTCTCTCTCTAACCACTCAGCCCCTACCCAGATGGTCTCTCTAACCACTCAGCCCCTACCCAGATGGTCTCTCTCTCTAACCACTCAGCCCCTACCCAGATGGTCTCTCTCTCTCTATCCACTCAGCCCCTACCCAGATGGTCTCTCTCTCTGACCACTCAGCCCCTACCCAGATGGTCTCTCTCTCTATCCACTCAGCCACTACCCAGATGGTCTCTCTCTCTAACCACTCAGCCCCTACCCAGATGGTCTCTCTCTCTATCCACTCAGCCCCTACCCAGATGGTCTCTCTCTCTCTAACCACTCAGCCCCTACTCAGATGGTCTCTCTCTCTAACCACTCAGCCCCTACCCAGATGGTCTCTCTCTCTAACCACTCAGCCCCTACCCAGATGGTCTCTCTCTCTAACCACTCAGCCCCTACCCAGATGGTCTCTCTCTCTAACCACTCAGCCCCCTACCCAGATGGTTCTCTCTCTCTAACCACTCAGCCCCTACCCAGATGGTCTCTCTCTCTCTAATCACTCAGCCCCTACCCAGATGGTCTCTCTCTCTCTAACCACTCAGCCCCTACCCAGATGGTCTCTCTCTCTCTAACCACTCAGCCCCTACCCAGATGGTCTCTCTCTCTCTAACCACTCAGCCCCTACCCAGATGGTCTCTCTCTCTCTCTAACCGCTCAGCCCCTACCCAGGTGGTCTCTCTCTCTCTAACCACTCAGCCCCTACCCAGATGGTCTCTCTCTCTATCCACTCAGCCCCTACCCAGATGGTCTCTCTCTCTCTAACCACTCAGCCCCTACCCAGATGGTCTCTCTCTCTATCCACTCAGCCCCCTACCCAGATGGTCTCTCTCTCTAACCACTCAGCCCCTACCCAGATGGTCTCTCTCTCTATCCACTCAGCCCCTACCCAGATGGTCTCTCTCTCTAACCACTCAGCCCCTACCCAGATGGTCTCTCTCTCTCTAACCACTCAGCCCCTACCCAGATGGTCTCTCTCTCTAACCACTCAGCCCCTACCCAGATGGTCTCTCTCTCTCTAACCACTCAGCCCCTACCCAGATGGTCTCTCTCTCTCTCTAACCACTCAGCCCCTACCCAGATGGTCTCTCTCTCTCTAACCACTCAGCCCCTACCCAGATGGTCTCTCTCTCTCTCTAACCACTCAGCCCCTACCCAGATGGTCTCTCTCTCTCTCTAACCACTCAGCCCCTACCCAGATGGTCTCTCTCTCTCTCTAACCACTCAGCCCCTACCCAGGTGGTCTCTCTCTCTCTAACCACTCAGCCCCTACCCAGATGGTCTCTCTCTCTCTCTAACCACTCAGCCCCTACCCAGATAGTCTCTCTCTCTCCCACTACTCTCTCCTCTCCTTCCTATCATCTCTATCTTCTGGTAAATCCTTCTCCCTCCTGTCTCCTGATTCTGCCTCTTCAACCCTCCTCCCCGTTTTGCATCCTATGACTCTCACTTTCCCCTTTCTTCCCGCCCGGCCCTCCCCATCCTGCTCCGTGGCTGAGTGACTCCTTGCGAGTTTACATAACAGGGCTGTGGGCAGCTGAGTGAAAATGGAGGAGAACTAAACTTCCAGAGGACCTATTATCCTTCCACTTCCTCCTCTCTACCTTCTATTCCTCTGTATCTTCTCTCTCCCTTCTCCAGACCATCTCTGGAGACCTTCTCCCATTCCTCACTTCCCTCATCAACTCATCCCTCACCACTGGCTGCCTCCCCTCTGACTTCAAAATTGCCCGGGTTTATCCCGTCCTCAAGAAACCAACACTCAGCTCATCTGATGTCAAAAACTACAGACCTGTATCCCTTCTATAAAACTACAGACCCTGTATCCCTTCTTTCTATAAAACTACATAACCTGTATCCCTTCTATCTATAAAACTACACACCCTGTATCCCTTCTCTCTACAAAACTACAGACCCTGTATCCCTTCTATAAAACTACAGACCCTGTATCCCTTCTATAAAACTACAGACCCTGTATCCCTTCTATAAAACTACAGACCCTGTATCCCTTCTATAAAACTACAGAGCCTGTATCCCTTCTATAAAACTACAGACCCTGTATCCCTTCTCCCTTTTCTTTCCAAAACACTTGAGCGTGCCGTCTCTGATCAACTTTCTCGTTATCTCTCTCAGATCAATCGGTTCACTCATCTGAGAATGCTCTTCTCTGTGTCACAGAGGCTCTCCACACTGCCAAAGCTGACTCTCTCTCCTCTGTTCTCATCCTCCTAGATCTATCCACTGCCTTCGACACCGTGAACAATCAGATCCTCCTCTCCACCCTCTCAGGGCTGGGCGTCTCAGACTCTATCAGATCCTCCTCTCAGGGCTGGGTGTCTCAGACTCTATCAGATCCTCCTCTCAGGGCTGGGCGTCTCAGACTCTATCAGATCCTCCTCTCAGGGCTGGGTGTCTCAGACTCTATCAGATCCTCTTCTCAGGGCTGGGTGTCTCAGACTCTATCAGATCCTCCTCTCAGGGCTGGGTGTCTCAGACTCTATCAGATCCTCCTCTCAGGGCTGGGCGTCTCAGACTCTATCAGATCCTCCTCTCCACCCTCTCAGGGCTGGGCGTCTCAGACTCTATCAGATCCTCCTCTCAGGGCTGGGCGTCTCAGACTCTATCAGATCCTCCTCTCAGGGCTGGGTGTCTCAGACTCTATCAGATCCTCCTCTCAGGGCTGGGCGTCTCAGACTCTATCAGATCCTCCTCTCCACCCTCTCAGGGCTGGGCGTCTCAGACTCTATCAGATCCTCCTCTCCACCCTCTCAGGGCTGGGTGTCTCAGACTCTATCAGATCCTCCTCTCAGGGCTGGGCGTCTCAGACTCTATCAGATCCTCCTCTCAGGGCTGGGCATCTCAGACTCTATCAGATCCTCCTCTCAGGGCTGGGCATCTCAGCCTCTATCAGATCACCCTCTCAGGGCTGGGTGTCTCAGACCCTCCTCTCAGGGCTGGGCGTCTCAGGCTCTATCAGATCCTCCTCTCAGGGCTGGGTGTCTCAGACTCTATCAGATCCTCCTCTCCACCCTCTCAGGGCTGGGTGTCTCAGACCCTCCTCTCAGGGCTGGGCGTCTCAGTCTCTATCAGATCCTCCTCTCAGGGCTGGGCGTCTCAGACTCTATCAGATCCTCCTCTCAGGGCTGGGCGCCTCAGTCTCTATCAGATCCTCCTCTCAGGGCTGGGTGTCTCAGACTCTATCAGATCCTCCTCTCAGGGCTTGGCGTCTCAGACTCTATCAGATCCTCCTCTCAGGGCTGGGTGTTTCAGACTCTATCAGATCCTCCTCTCAGGGCTGGGCGTCTCAGACTCTATCAGATCCTCCTCTCCACCCTCTCAGGGCTGGGCGTCTCAGTCTCTATCAGATCCTCCTCTCAGGGCTGGGTGTCTCAGACTCTATCAGATCCTCCTCTCAGGGCTGGGTGTCTCAGACTCTATCCGATCCTCCTCTCCACCCTCTCAGGGCTGGGTGTCTCAGACTCTATCAGATCCTCCTCTCAGGGCTGGGTGTCTCAGACTCTATCAGATCCTCCTCTCAGGGCTTGGCGTCTCAGGCTCTATCCTCTCCACCCTCTCAGGGCTGGGTGTCTCAGGCTCTATCAGATCCTCCTCTCAGGGCTGGGCGTCTCAGACTCTATCAGATCCTCCTCTCAGGGCTGGGTGTCTCAGACTCTATCAGATCCTCCTCTCAGGGCTGGGCGTCTCAGACTCTATCAGATCCTCCTCTCAGGGCTGGGCGTCTCAGACTCTATCAGATCCTCCTCTCAGGGCTGGGCGTCTCAGACTCTATCAGATCCTCCTCTCCACCCTCTCAGGGCTGGGCGTCTCAGTCTCTATCAGATCCTCCTCTCCACCCTTTCAGGGCTGGGCGTCTCAGGCTCTATCAGATCCTCCTCTCAGGGCTGGGCGTCTCAGACTCTATCAGATCCTCCTCTCAGGGCTGGGTGTCTCAGACTCTATCAGATCCTCCTCTCAGGGCTGGGCGTCTCAGACTCTATCAGATCCTCCTCTCCACCCTCTCAGGGCTGGGCGTCTCAGACTCTATCAGATCCTCCTCTCAGGGCTGGGCGTCTCAGACTCTATCAGATCCTCCTCTCAGGGCTGGGTGTCTCAGACTCTATCAGATCCTCCTCTCAGGGCTGGGTGTCTCAGACTCTATCAGATCCTCCTCTCCACCCTCTCAGGGCTGGGCGTCTCAGGCTCTATCAGATCCTCCTCTCAGGGCTGGGCGTCTCAGACTCTATCAGATCCTCCTCTCAGGGCTGGGCGTCTCAGACTCTATCAGATCCTCCTCTCAGGGCTGGGCGTCTCAGACTCTATCAGATCCTCCTCTCAGGGCTGGGCGTCTCAGACTCTATCAGATCCTCCTCTCCATCCTCTCTGGGCTGGGCGTTTCAGTCTCTATCAGATCCTCCTCTCAGGGCTGGGCGTCTCAGACTCTATCAGATCCTCCTCTCAGGGCTGGGCGTCTCAGACTCTATCAGATCCTCCTCTCCATCCTCTCAGGGCTGGGCGTCTCAGACTCTATCAGATCCTCCTCTCAGGGCTGGGTGTCTCAGACTCTATCAGATCCTCCTGTCAGGGCTGGGTGTCTCAGACTCTATCAGATCCTCCTCTCAGGGCTGGGCGTCTCAGACTCTATCAGATCCTCCTCTCTATCCTCTCAGGGCTGGGCGTCTCAGTCTCTATCAGATCCTCCTCTTAGGGCTGGGTGTCTCAGACTCTATCAGATCCTCCTCTCAGGGCTGGGTGTCTCAGACTATCAGATCCTCCTCTCCACCTTCTCAGGGCTGGGCGTCTCAGGCTCTGCACACTCCTGGATTGCATCCTACCTGGCAGGAAGCTCCTACCAGGTGACGTGGAGAGGATCTGTGTCCGCACCACGTACTCTCACTACTGATGTCCCCCAGGGATCGGTTCTAGGCCCTCTCCTCTTCTCGCTATACACCAAGTCACTCAGCTCTGTCATATCCTCTCATGGTCTCTCCTATCATTGCTATGCGGATGAATGACACTCAACTACTTTTCTCCTTCCCCCCTTCTGACACCCAGGTGGTGACAGGCATCTCTGTATGCCTGGCAGATTTATCAACTTGGATGTCGGTCCACCACCTCAAGCTCAACCTCGACAAGAAGGAGCTGGTCTTCCTCACAGGGAAGGCCTGCCTGCTCAAAGACCTCTCCATCACGGTTGACAACTCCACATTGTCGCCCTCCCAGAGTGCAAAGAGCCTTGGCGTGACCCTGGACAACAACTTGTCGTTCTCAGTAAACATCAAAGCAGTGACCCGCTCCTGCAGGTTCATGCTCTACAACATCTGTATGACCCAGGAACAGGAAGTGATGTAGCTCCTAATCCACTTTTCTTTTCCCGTCTGAACTACTGCAACTCACTGTTGGCTGGGCTCCCCGCTTATGCCATTAAACCCCTGTAACTTATCCAGAACGCTGCAGCCTGCCTGGTGTTCAACCTTCCCAAGTTTTCCCATGAGACACTGCTCCTCCACTGACTTCCAGTTGAAGCTTGCATCCACTACAAGATCATAATGCTTACCCACAGAACAGCAAGAAGAACTGCCCTTCCCTACCTTCAGGCTATGCTCAAACCCTACACCCCAACCCAAGCACTCCCGTTCTGCCACCTCAGGTCTCTTGGTCCTCCCACCTCCCACCTCTACTGGAGGGCAGCTCCTGCTCAGCGCAGTCCAAGTTCTTCTCTGACCTGGCACCCCAATGGTGGAACCAGTTTCCCCCTGAAGCTAGGACATCAGAGTCCCTGCTCATCTTCCAAAAACATCTGAAACCCTACCTCTTTAAACAGTATCTTAAATAATCCTCCTCTTCACCTCGACCCCCTCCCCCACCATTTAAAAAAATAAAATTATAAAGGAACACTTAACCAGCACTTGCTCTTGACCCCCCCCCCCCCCCCAGCTTTGACTCTACTGAGCTACTTTATTGAGGAAAAGTACTATGACTGTGATATGTGGTTGTCCCACCTAGCTATCTGGAGATGAATGTACTGACTATGACTGGTCCACCTAGCTATCTGGAGATGAATGTACTGACTATGACTGGTCCTCCTAGCTATCTGGAGATGAATGAGTATCTGGAGATTAATGTACTGACTATGACTGGTCCACCTAGCTATCTGGAGATGAATGGGTTGGCCACCTAGCTATCTGGAGATGAATGTACTGACTATGACTGGTCCACCTAGCTATCTGGAGATGAATGTACTGACTATGACTGGTCCACCTAGCTATCTGGAGATGAATGGACTGACTATGACTGGTCCACCTAGCTATCTGGAGATGAATGGATTGACTATGACTGGTCCACCTAGCTATCTGGAGATGAATGTACTGACTATGACTGGTCCACCTAGCTATCTGGAGATGAATGGACTGACTATGACTGGTCCACCTAGCTATCTGGAGATGAATGTACTGACTATGACTGGTCCACCTAGCTATCTGGAGATGAATGAGCTATCTGGAGATGAATGGACTGATTATGACTGGTCCACCTAGCTATCTGGAGATGAATGGACTGACTATGACTGGTCCACCTAGCTATCTGGAGATGAATGGACTGACTATGACTGGTCCACCTAGCTATCTGGAGATGAATGGACTGACTATGACTGGTCCACCTAGCTATCTGTAGATGAATGTACTGACTATGACTGGTCCACCTAGCTATCTGGAGATTAATGTACTGACTATGACTGGTCCACCTAGCTATCTGGAGATGAATGGACTGACTATGACTGGTCCACCTAGCTATCTGGAGATGAATGGACTGACTATGACTGGTCCACCTAGCTATCTGGAGATGAATGTACTGACTATGACTGGTCCACCTAGCTATCTGGAGATGAATGTACTGACTGTAAGTCTCTCTGGATAAGAGTGTCTGCTAAATGACTAACATGTAAATGTAAACACACACAATACACTGTAAAAAGTAATCAGTTCACTTAATTGGGAGAAGTTTGGAACTGCAAGGACTCTTCCTAGAACTGGCCGTCGGGGGAGGAGGGCCTTGGTCAGGGAGGTGACCAAGAACCCGATGGTCAGTCTGACAGAGCTCCAGACTTCCTCTGTGGAGATGGGAGAACCTTCCAGAAGGACAACCATCTCTGCAGCACTCCATCAATCAGGCCTTTATGGTAGAGTGGCCAGACGGAAGCCACGCCTCAGTAAAAGGTGCATGACAGCCCGCTTGGAGTTTGCCAAAAGGCACCTAAAGGACTCTCAGACCATGAGAAACAAGATTCTCTGGTCTGATGAAACCAAGATTGAACTCTTTGGCCTGAATGCCAAGCGTCACGTCTGCAGGAAACCTGGTACCATCCCTACGGTGAAGCATGGTGGTGGCAGCATCATGCTGTGGGAATGTTTTTCAGCGGCAGGAACTGGGAGACTAGTCAGGATCAAGGGAAAGATGAACGGAGCAAAGTACAGAGAGATCCTTGATGAAAACCTGTTCCAGAGTGCTCAGGACCTCAGACTGGGGCGAAGTTTCACCTTCCAACAGGACAACAACCCTAAGCACACAGCCAAGACAACACAGGAGTGGCTTCGGGATAAGTCTCTGAATGTCCTTGAGTGGCCCAGCCAGAGCCCGGACTTGAACTTGATCAAACAAGAAGACTAGAAGCTGTAATCGCTGCCAACGGTGCTTCAACAAAGTACTGAGTAAAGTACTTATGTAAATGGAATATTGCCGTTTTTTTTAATATACATTTGCAAAATAAAAATTACACATTTTTTGCTTTGTCATTATGGGGTATTGTGATCGATGACAAGAATTCCATTTTAGAACGTAACAAAATGTGGAAAAAGTCAAGGGGTCTGAATACTTTCCGAAAGCACTGTATGTCATGTCTCTATGTCATGTACAGTTTCTATGTGATGTCTGACTATGTCTCTATGTCATGTCTATGTCATCAGGTGAACCAGGTGTGTTTAGAAGATGTGATGCACGAAGACGCAGTATCAGCTCTGAAGAACACAGCCGAGGTGGTCTACCTGAGAGTAGCCAAACCTTCACACCTCTACACACCTGACCAGTACAGTCCACCTGACCTCACCTGTACGTACACACCTCTACACACCTCTATACACCTCTACACACCTCTACACACCTCTACACACCTCTACACACCTCTACACCTCTACACACCTCTACACACCTTTACACACCTCTACACACCTCTACACCTCTACACACCTCTACACACCTTTACACACCTCTACACACCTCTACACACCTCTACACACCTCTACACACCTCTACACCTCTACACACCTCTACACACCTCTACACACCTCTACACACCTTTACACACCTCTACACACCTCTACACACCTCTACACACCTCTACACCTCTACACACCGCTACACACCTCTACACACCTCTACACACCTCTACACCTCTACACACCGCTACACACCTCTACACACCTCTACACACCTTTACACACCTCTACACACCTCTACACACCTCTATACACCTCTACACACCTGACAGGTGTAGACCTTACAGTGAAATGCTTACTTGCAAGCTCTTAACTATGAATGCAGTTTTAACTCTTATTTTTCTTAAGAAAATATATACTAAATAAACTAAAGTAAAAACAGTAAGACAATAAAAATAACAAAATAACGAGACTATATACTGGGTGTTACGGTACAGAGTCAATGTGGAGGCTATATACTGGGTATTACGGTACAGAGTCAATGTGGAGGCTATATACTGGGTATTACGGTACAGAGTCAATGTGGAGGTTATATACTGGGTATTACGGTACAGAGTCAATGTGGAGGCTATATACTGGGTGTTACGGTACAGAGTCAATGTGGAGGTTATATACAGGGTATTACGGTACAGAGTCAATGTGGAGGTTATATACAGGGTGTTACGGTACAGAGTCAATGTGGAGGCTATATACTGGGTGTTACGGTACAGAGTCAATGTGGAGGCTATATACTGGGTGTTACGGTACAGAGTCAATGTGGAGGTTATATACAGGGTATTACGGTACAGAGTCAATGTGGAGGTTATATACAGGGTGTTACGGTACAGAGTCAATGTGGAGGCTATATACTGGGTGTTACGGTACAGAGTCAATGTGGAGGCTATATACAGGGTGTTACGGTACAGAGTCAATGTGGAGGCTATATACAGGGTATTACGGTACAGAGTCAATGTGGAGGCTATATACAGGGTGTTACGGTACAGAGTCAATGTGGAGGCTATATACAGGGGGTACCGGTACAGAGTCAATGTGGAGGCTATATACAGGGTGTTACGGTACAGAGTCAATGTGGAGGCTATATACAGGGTGTTACGGTACAGAGTCAATGTGGAGGCTATATACAGGGTGTTACGGTACAGAGTCAATGTGGAGGTTATATACAGGGTGTTACGGTACAGAGTCAATGTGGAGGCTATATACAGGGTGTTACGATACAGAGTCAATGTGGAGGCTATATACAGGGTATTACGGTACAGAGTCAATGTGGAGGCTATATACAGGGGGTACCGGTACAGAGTCAATGTGGAGGCTATATACAGGGGGTACCGGTACAGAGTCAATGTGGAGGCTATATACAGGGTATTACGGTACAGAGTCAATGTGGAGGCTATATACAGGGTATTACGGTACAGAGTCAATGTGGAGGCTATATACAGGGTATTACGATACAGAGTCAATGTGGAGGCTATATACAGGGTATTACGGTACAGAGTCAATGTGGAGGCTATATACAGGGTATTACGGTACAGAGTCAATGTGGAGGCTGTATACAGGGTATTACGGTACAGAGTCAATGTGGAGGCTATATACAGGGGGTACCGGTACAGAGTCAATGTGGAGGCTATATACAGGGTATTACGGTACAGAGTCAATGTGGAGGCTATATACAGGGTGTTACGGTACAGAGTCAATGTGGAGGCTGTATACAGGGTATTACGGTACAGAGTCAATGTGGAGGCTATATACAGGGTATTACGGTACAGAGTCAATGTGGAGGCTGTATACAGGGTATTACGGTACAGAGTCAATGTGGAGGCTATATACAGGGTATTACGGTACAGAGTCAATGTGGAGGCTATATACAGGGGGTACCGGTACAGAGTCAATGTGGAGGTTATATACAGGGGGTACCGGTACAGAGTCAATGTGGAGGTTATATACAGGGGGTACCGGTACAGAGTCAATGTGGAGGCTATATACAGGGGGGTACAGAGTCAATGTGGAGGCTATATACAGGGGGGTACAGAGTCAATGTGGAGGCTATATACAGGGTATTACGGTACAGAGTCAATGTGGAGGCTATATACGGGGGTACCGGTACAGAGTCAATGTGGAGGCTATATACAGGGGGTACCGGTACAGAGTCAATGTGGAGGCTATATACAGGGGGTACCGGTACAGAGTCAATGTGGAGGCTATATACAGGGTGTACCAGTACAGAGTCAATAGTGGGGCTATATACAGGGGGTACCGGTACAGAGTCAATGTGGAGACTATATACAGGGGTACCGGTACAGAGTCAATGTGGAGGCTATATACAGGGGGTACAGAGTCAATGTGGAGGCTATATACAGGGGGTACCGGTACAGAGTCAATGTGGAGGCTATATACAGGGGGTACCGGTACAGAGTCAATGTGGAGACTATATACAGGGGTACCGGTACAGAGTCAATGTGGAGGCTATATACAGGGGGTACCAGTACAGAGTCAATAGTGGGGCTATATACAGGGGGTACCGGTACAGAGTCAATGTGGAGACTATATACAGGGGGTACCGGTACAGAGTCAATGTGGAGGCTATATACAGGGGGTACCGGTACAGAGTCAATGTGGAGGCTATATACAGGGGGTACCGGTACAGAGTCAATGTGGAGGCTATATACAGGGAGTACCGGTACAGAGTCAATGTGGAGGCTATATACAGGGGGTACCGGTACAGAGTCAATGTGGAGGCTATATACAGGGGGTACCGGTACAGAGTCAATGTGGAGGCTATATACAGGGGGGTACCAGTACAGAGTCGATGTGTGGGGGTACAGGTTAGTCGAGGTCATTTGCACATGTAGGTAGGGGTGAAGTGACTATGCATAGATAATAAACAGCCAGTAGCAGTCAATGTAAATAGTCTGTGTAGCCATCTGACTAGATGTTCAGGAGTCTTATGGCTTGGGGGGTAGAAGCTGTTTAGAAGCCTTTTGGACCTTGACTTGGCGCTCCGGTACTGCTTGCCGTGCGGTAGCAGAGAGAACAGTCTATGACCAAGGGTGGCTGGAGTCATTGACAATTTTTAGTGCCTTCCTCTGACACCGCCAGGTATAGAGGTCCTGGATGGCAGGAAGCTTGGCCCCAGTGATGTACTGGGCCGTACGCATTACCCTCTGTAGAAGCTTTTGAGGATCTGTAGACCCATGCCAAATCTTTTTAGTTTCCTGAGGGGGAAAAGGTTTTGTCGTGCCCTCTTCACGACTGTCTTGGTGTGTTTGGACCATGATAGGTTGTTGGTGATGTGGACACCAAGGACCTGGAAACTGAGCAGTGTTGTAATGTACCAGGAGCCGAACTATACATATTCACCTCTCCCTGTCTCTCCAGCGTACATGGACCCAGACATGGGCCCTAACTACCTAGATTACCCACAATCCTCTCTGCCGCCACCCTCGCCACGACGCTACTCACCCATACCGCACGGCATGATGGGAGAAGACGACATCCCCAGGTCAGGACACACAGACACACACACACACACACACACACACACATGTAAATGTAACTCATATCAAATCATGTCTGTCAAATCAGACATCAGATCATTACCTTGTCGGGATCTATCTGTAGTAGAGAGACCAGGCTGAGGGTTACAGTAGATTATATCTGTAGTAGAGACCAGGCTGAGGGTTACAGTAGATTATATCTGTAGTAGAGAGACCAGGCTGAGTGTTACAGTACATTATATCAGTAGTAGAGAGACCAGGCTGAGTGTTACAGTAGATTATATCTGTAGTAGAGAGACCAGGCTGAGTGTTACAGTAGATTATATCTGTAGTAGAGAGACCAGGCTGAGTGATACAGTAGATTATATCTGTAGTAGAGAGACCAGGCTGAGTGTTACAGTAGATTATATCAGTAGTAGAGAGACCAGGCTGAGTGATACAGTAGATTATATCTGTAGTAGAGAGACCAGGCTGAGTGTTACAGTAGATTATATCTGTAGTAGAGAGACCAGGCTGAGTGATACAGTACATTATATCAGTAGTAGAGAGACCAGGCTGAGGGTTACAGTACATTATATCTGTAGTAGAGAGACCAGGCTGAGTGTTACAGTAGATTATATCTGTAGTAGAGAGACCAGGCTGAGGGTTACAGTACATTATATCTGTAGTAGAGAGACCAGGCTGAGTGTTACAGTAGATTATATCAGTAGTAGAGAGACCAGGCTGAGTGTTACAGTAGATTATATCTGTAGTAGAGAGACCAGGCTGAGGGTTACAGTACATTATATCTGTAGTAGAGAGACCAGGCTGAGGGTTACAGTAGATTATATCTGTAGTAGAGAGACCAGGCTGAGTGTTACAGTAGATTATATCAGTAGTAGAGAGACCAGGCTGAGTGATACAGTAGATTATATCTGTAGTAGAGAGACCAGGCTGAGTGTTACAGTAGATTATATCTGTAGTAGAGAGACCAGGCTGAGTGTTACAGTACATTATATCTGTAGTAGAGAGACCAGGCTGAGTGTTACAGTAGATTATATCTGTAGTAGAGAGACCAGGCTGAGGGTTACAGTAGATTATATCTGTAGTAGAGAGACCAGGCTGAGTGTTACAGTACATTATATCTGTAGTAGAGAGACCAGGCTGAGGGTTACAGTACATTATATCTGTAGTAGAGAGACCAGGCTGAGGGTTACAGTAGATTATATCTGTAGTAGAGAGACCAGGCTGAGTGTTACAGTAGATTATATCTGTAGTAGAGAGACCAGGCTGAGGGTTACAGTACATTATATCAGTAGTAGAGAGACCAGGCTGAGTGTTACAGTAGATTATATCAGTAGTAGAGAGACCAGGCTGAGTGTTACAGTAGATTATATCAGTAGTAGAGAGACCAGACTGAGGGTTACAGTACATTATATCTGTAGTAGAGAGACCAGGCTGAGTGTTACAGTAGATTATATCTGTAGTAGAGAGACCAGGCTGAGTGTTACAGTAGATTATATCTGTAGTAGAGAGACCAGGCTGAGTGTTACAGTAGATTATATCTGTAGTAGAGAGACCAGGCTGAGTGTTACAGTAGATTATATCAGTAGTAGAGAGACCAGGCTGAGTGTTACAGTAGATTATGTCAGTAGTAGAGAGACCAAGCTGAGGGTTACAGTACATTATATCTGTAGTAGAGAGACCAGGCTGAGGGTTACAGTACATTATATCTGTAGTAGAGAGACCAGGCTGAGTGTTACAGTAGATTATATCAGTAGTAGAGAGACCAGGCTGAGTGTTACAGTAGATTATATCTGTAGTAGAGAGACCAGGCTGAGTGTTACAGTAGATTATATCTGTAGTAGAGAGACCAGGCTGAGTGTTACAGTAGATTATATCTGTAGTAGAGAGACCAGGCTGAGTGTTACAGTAGATTATATCTGTAGTAGAGAGACCAGGCTGAGGGTTACAGTACATTATATCTGTAGTAGAGAGACCAGGCTGAGTGTTACAGTAGATTATATCTGTAGTAGAGAGACCAGGCTGAGGGTTACAGTAGATTATATCTGTAGTAGAGAGACCAGGCTGAGTGTTACAGTAGATTATATCTGTAGTAGAGAGACCAGGCTGAGGGTTACAGTAGATTATATCTGTAGTAGAGAGACCAGGCTGAGTGTTACAGTAGATTATATCTGTAGTAGAGAGACCAGGCTGAGGGTTACAGTAGATTATATCAGTAGTAGAGAGACCAGGCTGAGTGTTACAGTAGATTATATCTGTAGTAGAGAGACCAGGCTGAGTGTTACAGTAGATTATATCTGTAGTAGAGAGACCAGGCTGAGTGTTACAGTAGATTATATCTGTAGTAGAGAGACCAGGCTGAGTGTTACAGTAGATTATATCTGTAGTAGAGAGACCAGGCTGAGTGTTACAGTAGATTATATCTGTAGTAGAGAGACCAGGCTGAGTGTTACAGTAGATTATATCTGTAGTAGAGAGACCAGGCTGAGTGATACAGTAGATTATATCTGTAGTAGAGAGACCAGGCTGAGTGTTACAGTAGATTATATCTGTAGTAGAGAGACCAGGCTGAGTGTTACAGTAGATTATATCTGTAGTAGAGAGACCAGGCTGAGTGTTACAGTACATTATATCTGTAGTAGAGAGACCAGGCTGAGTGTTACAGTAGATTATATCTGTAGTAGAGAGACCAGGCTGAGTGTTACAGTAGATTATATCTGTAGTAGAGAAACCAGGCTGAGTGTTATCTGTAGTTGAGAGGGTAATAATGTGTATGATAATGTCTTTGTGTGTCCTCCCAGTAGAGAGGCCAGGCGCGTGTGTATCCACCGAGGGTCGACTGGTCTGGGGTTTAACATCGTTGGAGGAGAAGACGGAGAGGGAATCTTCATCTCCTTCATCCTGGCTGGAGGACCAGCTGATCTCTCAGGAGAACTACGCAAGGGAGACCAAATCATCAGCGTGAGTAGTGTTATGTAGTGTTATGTAGTGTTATGTGGTGTTATGTAATGTTTTGTAGTGTTGTGTAGTGTAGTGTTACATAGTGTTATATAATGTTATGTTGTGTCATGTAGTGTTACATAGTGTTACGTAGTCTTATGTAATGTTGTGTAGTGTTACATTGTGTTACATAGTCTTATGTAATGTTATGTAGTGTCATGTAGTGTTAAATAGTATTACGTAGTGTGTTATGTGATGTAGTGTTACATAGTGTTATATATTATTATGGAGTCTTATGTAGTCTTATGTAATGCTATGTAGTGTTACATAGTGGTATGTAGTGTTACATAGTGTTGTGTAGTGTTATGTAATGTTATGTAGTTTCATGTAGTGTTACATAGTGTTTCGTAGTGTTATGTAATGTTATGTAGTTTCATGTAGTGTTACATAGTGTTTCGTAGTGTTATGTAATGTTATGTAGTGTTACATAGTGTTTCGTAGTGTTATGTAATGTTTTGTAGTGTTACATAGTGTTATATAATATTATGTAGTCTTATGTAGTCTTATGTAATGCTATGTAGTGTTACATAGTGGTATGTAGTGTTACATAGTGTTGTCTAGTGTTATGTAATGTTATGTAGTGTTACATAGTGTTATTTAGTCTTATGTAATGTTATGTGGTGGTACATAGTGCTATGTAGTGTTACATAGTGTTACATAGTGTTATGTAATGTTACATAGTGTTATGAATTCTTATGTAATGTTATGTTGTGTTATGTTATGTAATGCTATGTGATGCTATGTAGTGTTATGTAGTGTTCCATAGTGTTATGTAGTCTTATGTAATGTTATGTAGTGTTATGTAATGCTATGTAGTGTTATGTAATGCTATGTAGTGTTCATAGTGTTATGTAGTGTTAAATAATGTTATGTAGTGGTACATAGTTCTATGTAATTTTACATAGTGCTATGTAGTGTTACATAGTGTCATGTAGTGTTACATAGTGTCACGTAGTGTTATGTAGTGTCACATAGTGTTATTTAGTGTCACATAGTGTTATATACTGTTATGTAGTGTTATGTAATGCTATGTAGTGTTGCGTAGTGTTATGTCACATTAATGTAATGTAATGTTATGTAATTAATGGTTATAACTTCTCTGCAGGTGAACGGTGTGGATCTCAGACATGCGACTCATGAACAGGCTGCAGCAGCTCTGAAGAATGCTGGACAGACTGTAACTATCATCGCTCAGTACAGACCTGAGGGTAAGAATATCACAGACCAATACAGACCAGTACAGACCAGTACAGACCTGAGGGTAAGAATATCACAGACCAGTACAGACCAGTACAGACCACTGTAGACTACTGTAGACTACTGTAGACTAATAAGGACTAACTACATACTAGGATAGACTACAACATTCTACTATAAACTACTATAGACTACTGTAGACTACTGTAGACTAATAAGGACTAACTACATACAGTAGTAGGATAGACTACTACATTCTACTATAAACTACTATAGACTACTGTAGACTATGTCAGACTACTGTAGACTACTATAGACAAACTGTAGACTGCGTCAGACTACTATAGACTACTATATACTGTGTGTGTGTGTGTGTGTGTGTGTGTGTGTGTGTAGAGTACAGCAGGTTTGAGGCTAAGATCCACGACCTGAGAGAACAGATGATGAACAGTAGCATGAGCTCTGGGACCCTCCGAGCCAACAGGACCTTCTATGTCAGGTAAAGTAGTGTCATGTTAATGTAGCCCTATGTCATGCTAATGGATCCCTGTCATGTTAATGTAGCTCTATGTCCTCTCTATACAGGGCCCCGTTTGACTATGATAAGACAGCATACTCTGGACTGTTAAGCTAGGCTTTAGGGTTATGTAGTGTTATGTCATGTTATGTCATGCTAATGTAGCTCTATGTCCTCTCTATGCAGGGCCCTGTTTGACTATGATAAAACAGCAGACTGTGGGCTGTTGAGCCAGGCGTTACGGTTATGTAGTGTTATGTCATGTTACGTCATGCTAATGTAGCTCTATGTCCTCTCTATGCAGGGCCCTGTTTGACTATGATAAAACAGCAGACTGCGGGCTGTTGAGCCAGGCTTTACAGTTATGTAGTGTTACGTCATGCTAATGTAGCTCTATGTCCTCTCTATGCAGGGCCCTGTTTGACTATGATAAAACAGCAGAATGTGGGCTGTTGAGCCAGGCGTTACGGTTATGTAGTGTTATGTCATGTTACGTAATGTAGCTCTATGTCCTCTCTATGCAGGGCCCTGTTTGACTATGATAAAACAGCAGACTGCGGGCTGTTGAGCCAGGCTTTACAGTTATGTAGTGTTACGTCATGCTAATGTAGCTCTATGTCCTCTCTATGCAGGGCCCTGTGACTATGATAAAACAGCAGACTGCGGGCTGTTGAGCCAGGCTTTACAGTTATGTAGTGTTACGTCATGCTAATGTAGCTCTATGTCCTCTCTATGCAGGGCCCTGTTTGACTATGATAAAACAGCAGACTGCGGGCTGTTGAGCCAGGCTTTGGGCTTTAACTTCGGGGAGGTGCTCCATGTGACTGACTGTAGTGATGAAGAGTGGTGGACTGCTAGGAGACTGGGACAACAGGGACAACTGGAGGAACTAGGGTATATACCCAGCAAACACAGGTAGGTAACGCACATAACACTGAGGGGACCACACCTAACACTGAGGGGGACCACACCTAACACTGAGGGGGACCACACCTAACACTGAGGGGACCACACCTAACACTGATTGGACCACACCTAACACTGAGGGGGACCACACCTAACACTGAGGGGGACCACACCTAACACTGAGGGTACCACACCTAACACTGAGGGGACCACACCTAACACTGAGGGGGACCACACCTAACACTGAGGGGGACCACACCTAACACTGATTGGACCACACCTAACACTGAGGGGACCACACCTAACACTGAGGGGACCACACCTAACACTGAGGGTACCACACCTAACACTGAGGGGGACCACACCTAACACTGATTGGACCACACCTAACACTGAGGAGGACCACACCTAACACTGAGGGGGACCACACCTAACACTGAGGGGGACCACACCTAACACTGAGGGGGACCACACCTAACACTGAAGGGGACCACACCTAACACTGAGGGGGACCACACCTAACACTGAGGGGGACCACACCTAACACTGAGGGGGACCACACCTAACACTGAGGGGACCACACCTAA